>NC_092162.1:71112801-71160301 GCF_045791955.1 Oncorhynchus clarkii lewisi
GTATTTTATCTTCTGTAATCATCTCCTACTGTAAGGAGTAGGTGTTGATGAAAGGACAGTAGTAATA
Organism: Oncorhynchus clarkii lewisi; assembly: GCF_045791955.1. NCBI lineage: Eukaryota > Metazoa > Chordata > Actinopteri > Salmoniformes > Salmonidae > Oncorhynchus > Oncorhynchus clarkii. The sequence goes on from NC_092162.1 coordinate 71,112,869, forward strand.
CCTGACACTCCATGCAGACTCCGCCCCCCCTGTACTGTCCCTGGACGTTGACGCTAGCTCTCCTCTGGTCAACCTCGGGGTCGTAGTAACAGCCAAACGAGTGTTGGTTACAGTTACACGCTGAAAGAAATACGAACAGAAAAGAATCGAACATCTGTTAGTACGCTAAATCGTACAAGATCAATCAATAATTTATTAAAATTTGAGATGGGTCAAAATCAATCTAGAACAAAAAAAAAATGAGAGATTGATCAAGATCAATAAATATCTTATAAAATGAGAGATTGATCAAGATCAATAAATAACATAAAATGAGAGATTATCAAGATCAATAAATAACTTAGAAAATGAGAGATTCATCAAGATCAATAAATAACTTAGAAAATGAGAGATTCATCAAGATCAATAAATAACTTACAAAATGAGAGATTCATCAAGATCAATAAATCACTTACAAAATGAGAGATTCATCAAGATCAATAAATCACTTACAAAACGAGAGATTCATCAAGATCAATAAATAACTTGTAAAATAAGAGATTGATCAAGATCATTGAGGAAATGATCAGAACTACTAAATCAGAACTATGTCTAAGCTACAGTGAAACAAACAGGCAAGACAAGCAAGAAACACTGACACATTGGTTACTCTAGGATCAGGTAAGAATGACCTGTGTGTCAATATAGACGTATACAGTCACAGACGATGACACCAACGCAGAAAACATAACAGAGCAATTCTCCACCTCGGGGGACACAGGCTGCCAGAGCTCAGTGGAGAGAGAAATGAAAGGAGGTGAGAAGAAAAAGGAGAGAAACCAAACAATATATATATATATAAATGAGAAAGAAAGAAAAAAGAGAGAAAGAGGAGAGAAAATAGAGACAGAGAAGAGAGAGAGAGAGAGAGAGAGAGAGAGAGAGAGAAGAGAGAAGAGAGAAGAGAATAGAGAGAGAATAGAGAGAGAGAATAGAGAGAGAGGAGAGAGAGAAAGAGAAGAGAATAGAGAGAGAGAGAGAGACAGAGTAGAGAGAGAGAGGAGAGAGAGAGAGAAGAGAATAGAGAGAGAGAGAGAGAGAGAGAGGGAGAGAGAAAGATAAGAGAATAGAGAGAGTGAGAGGAGAGAGAGAAAGAGAAGAGAAAGAGTAGAGAGAGAGAGAGAGAGAGAGAGAGAGAGACCCTACAGTGAGCAAGGAAAGAACAATATCTAACTGATCAGAATGTACAGAGACATAAAAAGAGCTATAGACATACTGTATCTCAGAGATTTTTTAAATTGTACCTTTATTTAACTAGGCAAGTCAGTTAAGAACAAATTCTTAATTTCAATGACAGCCTAGGAACAGTGGGTTAAACTGCCTGTTCAGGGTCAGAATGACATATTTGTACCGCGTCAGCTCGGGGTTTTGAACTTGCAACCTTCCGGTTACTAGTCCAACGCTCTAACCACTAGGCTATCCTGCCGCCCCTGGCAGACCTACTAGCTACCTACTACCTAGGTACCTACTGTATCTCTGAAATACCTCTGGCTGACATTCTGTATCTCTGAGATACCACTGGCAGACCTACTGTATCTCTGCGATACCTCTGGCAGACATCCTTTGTTCTAGAACTAAAGAGATATCTCTGGCAGACATCTTTTATTCTAGAACTAAAGAGATATCTCTGGCAGACATCTTTTATTCTAGAACTAAAGAGATATCTCTGAAATACCTATAGACGTGTTATGTGTTTTAAAGCCTGAGGTCTGGTCTGACAGGTGTTTATCCCACAGTATAGAAGATGAGAGACATAGTAGAGCATATGGTGATAAACAAATAAACAATATAGATGAAGGTCTCTTCTCATCCCAACCAAAACTATAATTTCCACAGCAGCTAGAACTAACTAATGACATGTCTTGTCAAATCCTTTTTCTCTTCAAAGGAGAAGAGGAGGTACAAGCCTTTTAAAAATTACAGCTCAAGTTTCTCAGTACCTCCACAGTTTCTCAGTACCTCCACAGTTTCTCAGTACCTCCACAGTTTCTCAGTACCTCCACAGTTTCTCAGTACCTCCGCAGTTTCTCAGTACCTCCACTGTTTCTCAGTACCTCCACTGTTTACAGTATCTCCACTGTTTCTCAGTACCTCCACAGTTTCTCAGTACCTCCACAGTTTCTCAGTATCTCCACAGTTTCTCAGTACCTCCACAGTTTCTCAGTACCTCCACAGTTTCTCAGTACCTCCACAGTTTCTCATTATCTCCACAGTTTCTCAGTACCTCCACAGAGAAATGTTAAAGTTCTCAGCAAGGTTTGGGGTCAATTCCATTTCATTTAAATCAATCCGGGAAGTAATTCAATTGACCCCATTAGTTAACTTCCTGAATGGACTGAATTTAAATGGAATTGACCTGTTCTCAGGGCCTTCTGATGTTCTTGTCTCCATCCTAGTGGACTGAGGGGTTGACATAGAATGGCCCTAATACTAAGATGCAGGAGAAATACAGATACGCTCTGTATCTACATCCTTCTGCCTTTTCTCACTGCTGTTCTGCAGTCAGAGCTGGAACCAGACCATATAAACTGGATTTAACTAAACCAGACCATATCAGACCATATAAACTGGATTGAACTAAACCAGACCATATAAACTGGATTGAACTAAACCAGACCATATCAGACCATATAAACTGGATTTAACTAAACCAGACCATATAAACTGGATTGAACTAAACCAGACCATATCAGACCATATAAACTGGATTGAACTAAACCAGACCATATAAACTGGATTTAACTAAACCAGACCATATCAGACCATATAAACTGGATTGAACTAAACCAGACCATATAAACTGGATTGAACTAAACCAGACCATATCAGACCATATAAACTGGATTGAACTAAACCAGACCATATAAACTGGATTGAACTAAACCAGACCATATAAACTGGATTGAACTAAACCAGACCATATAAACTGGATTGAACTAAACCAGACCATATCAGACCATATAAACTGGATTGAACTAAACCAGACCATATAAACTGGATTGATCTATACCAGACCATATCAGACCATAAAAACTGGATTGAACTAAACCAGACTATATCAGACCATATAAACTGGATTGAACTATACCAGACCATATCAGACCATAAAAACTGGATTGAACTAAACCAGACTATATCAGACCATATAAACTGGATTGAACTAAACCAGACCACATTTTTTTTGGGGGGGGGGGGTGATAGAAGTAAAAACTATTTCAGGAAGCATTAGGATTAGATTAGATTAAGGGGAAAGAGAGAGACGTCCCAACCTTCCAAAAACCAAACACAGAAACACACACCACTGCTTGGCTTGGCAGCTCCATTTGAACCAATCCAGATCTTAGATAAAGCTATTTTTACTGAGTCTGAGAAAAGTTGTGAGGGCTGTCAGTTCTTATCAGCCTTCAGCGAGAGGGAGGTGGCAGTAGCTTTAACCATACACTCTTATCCACAACAGACACACACACACACACACACACACACACACACACACACACACACACACACACACACACACACACACACACACACACACACACACACACACACACACACACACACACACACACACACACAGAGACAGAAAGAGAGCGAGAGATAGAAAGAGAGACAGAGAGAGAGAGAAAGACAAAGAGAGAGAGACAGAATGTCTTTATTGTTTTGAAACTTCTGTATGTGTAATGTTTACTGTTAATTTTTATTGTTTATTTCACTTTTGTATATTATCTACCTCACTTGCTTTGGCAATGTTAACAGATGTTTCCCATGCCAATAAAGCCCCTTGAATTGAATTGACAGAGAGAGAGAGAGAGAGAGAGAGAGAGAGAGAGAGAGAGAGAGAGAGAGAGAGAGAGAGAGAGAGAGACAGAGACAGAGAGAGACAGAGAGAGACAGAGAGAGACAGAGACAGAGACAGAGAGAGAGACAGAGAGAGAGACAGAGAGAGAGAGAGAGAGAGAGAGAGAGAGAAAGAGAGAGACTTATCCACACTGATGTCAGCTCAGATCAAATGGGGCTCAGATCAGATTAAATGGGACTAAGCTCAGATCTAGTGGGACTCAAATCTAGTAGGACTCAGCTCAGATCTAGTGGGACTCAGCTCAGATCTTGTGGGACTCAGTTCAGATCTAGTTGGACTCAGCTCAGATCTAGTGGGACTCAGATCTAATGGGACTCAGATCTAATGGGACTCAGATCTAATGGGACTCAGCTCAGATCTAATGGGACTCAGATCTAGTGGGACTCAGCTCAGATCTAATGGGACTCTGCTCAGATCTAATGGGACTCAGCTCAGCTCTAATGGGACTCTGCTCAGATCTAATGGGACTGAGCTCAGATCTAATTGGACTCAGATCTAATGGGACTCAGCTCAGGTCTAGTGGGACTCAGATCTAGTGGGACTCAGCTCAGATCTAATGGGACTCTGCTCAGATCTAATGGGACTCAGCTCAGATCTAATGGGACTCGGCTCAGATCTAGTGGGACTCAGCTCAGATCTAATGGGACTCTGCTCAGATCTAATGGGACTCAGCTCAGCTCTAATGGGACTCTGCTCAGATCTAATGGGACTGAGCTCAGATCTAATTGGACTCAGATCTAATGGGACTCAGCTCAGGTCTAGTGGGACTCAGATCTAGTGGGACTCAGCTCAGATCTAATGGGACTCTGCTCAGATCTAATGGGACTCAGCTCAGATCTAATGGGACTCGGCTCAGATCTAATGGGACTCTGCTCAGATCTAATGGGACTCTGCTCAGATCTAATGGGACTCAGATCTAGTGGGACTCAGCTCAGATCTAGTGGGACTCGGATCTAATGGGACTCAGATCTAATGGAACTCAGCTCAGATCTAATGGGACTCTGATCTAGTAGGACTCAGATCTAATGGGACTCAGATCTAATGGGACTCAGATCTAGTGGGACTCAGATCTAGTAGGACTCAGATCTAGTAGGACTCAGATCTAGTAGGACTCAGATCTAATGGGACTAAGCTCAGATCTAATGGGACTCAGATCTAATGGTACTCAGCTCAGATCTAATGGGACTGTGTCTGTATCCAAACACCAACAAAACAACACCTGAGGCTGTTCTGCTTCCGTAAGAATGACAGTGATAAACTAATGCCTAACAGGCACTACATTCCTTGGCTAATACCAGGGAAGGACTTCTGGAAACTGCCTCCAACTTTTTTCAGAGGGGGTTGGATGGTGATGAGTGGGTAGGGGTGGTGGGGTGAGGGAGGGAGGCAAACTCACGTTCACACTCGTTAGCCTGGTAAGTGGTCGCTGGTTTCCATGGAATCTGGTTGTATCCGGGGCAACACTGGTCACATGACGTTCCACAAGTGTTGTGTTGGCAGTCACACTGAAGCCTTTACAGAGAGGGAGGGAGAGAACGAAAACACACACATGAGTATCTATCAGATCAACAAACAGGAGATCAACAAACAGGAGATCAACAAACAGGAGATCCACAAACAGGAGATCAACAAACAGGAGATCAACAACCAGGAGATCAATAAACAGGAGATCAATGACCAGGAGATCAACGACCAAGAGATCAACGACCAAGAGATCAACGACCAAGAGATCAACAAACAGGAGATCAACGACCAAGAGATCAACAAACAGGAGATCAACGACCAAGAGATAAACAAACAGGAGATCAACAAACAGGAGATCAACGACCAAGAGATCAACAAACAGGAGATCAACGACAAGGAGATCAATAAACAGGAGATCAACGACCAGGAGATCAATAAACAGGAGATCAACGACCAGGAGATCAACGACCAAGAGATCAACGACCAAGAGATCAACAAACAGGAGATCAACAACCAAGAGATCAACAAACAGGAGATCAACAACCAAGAGATCAACAGCGAGGAGACCAACAACCAGCAGATCATTAAACATTAAACATTAAATACTAACATGAGGCTAAGACTAACACTAGGCTAATGCTAACACTAGGCTAATACTAACACGGGGCTAATACTAACATGAGGCTAATGCTAACACTAGGCTAATACTAACACTAGGCTAATACTAACACTGGGCTAATGCTAACACTAGGCTAATACTAACACTGGGCTAATACTTGGGCTGAACCTTTATCTCCAGGTTAAAACTCCTCTACCTCTTTAACCTTCTTTCAGCTACAGTTAAAACTCCTCTTCCTCCATCAACTTTCTTTTGTGCCATCAGAGAAAACGTAGCCCACCCGCTCGGTTATAAACCCAGAGAGAACGCAGCTCTATCAGTGAAAGAGTTAATTCCTCTACAGTCCCAGAACTTCACCCTGCTTCACCCAGGCACATAATCCCATTTAACATGAACAACCTGCAGTTTACACCGTGTGGCCAAAACAGACCATTAATCTGGTCGTTCAAGGATAAAAGCATGTAGAACCATATACAGAGTTTTATCAAACGTCAGGGGCCCGCTGCTGGTGTAATAACATAGACTTATAACCTCAAAACCTCTGAAGGATCGGCCCCTTTTTTTTCAATTTTCACCTAAAATGACATACCCAAATCTAACTGCCTGTAGCTCAGGACCCAAATCTAACTGCCTGTAGCTCAGGACCCAAATCTAACTGCCTGTAGCTCAGGACCCAAATCTAACTGCCTGTAGCTCAGGACCCAAATCTAACTGCCTGTAGCTCAGGACCCAAATCTAACTGCCTGTAGCTCAGGACCCAAATCTAACTGCCTGTAGCTCAGGACCCAAATCTAACTGCCTGTAGCTCAGGACCCAAATCTAACTGCCTGTAGCTCAGGACCCAAATCTAACTGTCTGTAGCTCAGGACCCAAATCTAACTGCCAGTAGCTCAGGACCCAAATCTAACTGTCTGTAGCTCAGGACCCAAATCTAACTGCCTGTAGCTCAGGACCCAAATCTAACTGCCTGTAGCTCAGGACCCAAATCTAACTGCCTGTAGCTCAGGACCCAAATCTAACTGCCAGTAGCTCAGGACCCAAATCTAACTGCCTATAGCTCAGGACCCAAATCTAACTGCCTATAGCTCAGGACCCAAATCTAACTGCCTGTAGCTCAGGACCCAAATCTAACTGCCTGTAGCTCAGGCACTGAAGCAAAGATAAGAATGTTCTTGATACGATTTGAAAGGAAACACTTTGAAGTTTATGTAAATGTGAAAGGAATGTAGTAGAATATAACGCAATAGATCTGGTAAAAGATAATACAATGAAAAAAACAACCTTTCTTTTGTATTTTTTTGTACCATCATGTTTGAAATGCAAGAGAAAGGCCATAATGTATTATTCCAGCCCAGGTGCAATTTATACTTTGACCACTAGATGGCATCAGTGTATGTGCAAAGTTTTAGACTGATCCAATGAACCATTATATTTCTGTTCAAAATGATGTGTCAAGACTTCCCAAATGTGCCTGATTGGCTTTTTAATAACTTTTCATGTTCAAAATTGTGCACTCTCCTTAAACAATAGCATGGTATTCTTTCACTGTAATAGCTACTGTGAATTGGACAGTACAGTCAGATTAACAGCAATTTTAAGCTTTCTTCCCATATCAGATATGTCTATGTCCAGGGAAATGTTCTTGTTACTTGCAACCTCACGCTAATCACATTAGCCTACGTTAGCTCAACCGTTCCGTGGAAGGGACACCGATCCCAAAGACGTTTTAACTTTAAAAGGGTTGTCACCAAAGGTCAGGAGGTTCGCTGATACAATATCCTGAAGACTACTCTGACTACGATGGCTTTGGAGCAGGATGTGTTTCAAAACGCCAAGGGGAAATAGAATGTTGATTTTCTAAGAGATTTTTAGAAGCCTGTTAGATTCACTCCATCAGGTGGAACGCAGTGCAGTGACCATCACATATAAAATACCACAGAGAAAATACCACAGATAAAAAAAAACACAGCATTGTCTTTTCCTGCTCCCCTCTTTCTTTATCAGATACACGTACGATCCGTTTAGTTAAACTTAAAATGTACAGACTATTTCCTCCACATGAACAGCTTGAAAAACACACGTCGTTATGTGACTTCATCCTCTGTGAGGACCTATACTTTAGGTGCTATCAGGCTGGTCTGCATTACAAGTGTGGGTGTTGCTATTTCAGACATCTAAGGAGTGATGTCATCAAAGGACAGCTGTACGCTGCACTCCAGACTACAGTATCACCTGCCAAAGCTGTAATCATATATATATATATATCTGTAGCCATTAAACAGCTGTTCTATAAAACATAAAACACCATATCTAGGAATTCACCATTGTGAGTTCTAAGAATTCACCATATCTAAGAATTCCCCAATGTGAGTTCTAAGAATTCACCATATCTAAGAATTCCCCATTGTGAGTTCTAAGAATTCACCATATCTAAGAATTCCCCATTGTGAGTTCTAAGAATTCACCATATCTAAGAATTCACCATTGTGAGTTCTAAGAATTCACCATATCTAAGAATTCACCATTGTGAGTTCTAAGAATTCACCATATCTAAGAATTCACCATTGTGAGTTCTAAGAATTCACCATATCTAAGAATTCACCATTGTGAGTTCTAAGAATTCACCATATCTAAGAATTCACCATTGTGAGTTCTAAGAATTCACCATATCTAAGAATTCACCATTGTGAGTTCTAAGAATTCACCATATCTAAGAATTCACCATTGTGAGTTCTAAGAATTCACCATATCTAAGAATTCACCATTGTGAGTTTTTATACAGTAGGCCTACAGTAAGAAAGCTCTGACTCCAGAAATAGCGTGATTTAACGAGGTGACACTAGTCTTGAAAGACTAACCAAAGGGCAAAACCTAGCTAGTCATTCTAGATCTATGCTTCGCTTTACCCCTTTGTGAAACCGTAGTCCTTGAGAGCTCAGAACCAAAGCTGTGTGTGTGTGTGTGTGTGTGTGTGTGTGTGTGTGTGTGTGTGTGCGTGTGTGTGTGTGTGTGTAGGCTTGTTTGTCTCAGAAAAAAAAATGAAGCAAGCCCATTGTACAGATCCATAGTTACACCAAAGGGCTTTAAAATAACTGGTTAAAATAAGGACGTGTGTTTAAACTATATGTCAGATTTCTCATTTCAACAGAGACAATTTTTTTCCATTAAGATAATGACTTTCTAGTGAGTCACAAATGAAATGTTTCTTTCTTCTAAAAAGAAGCAAAGCCTAATGCAATCTCGTCCCTTGCAAACCCCCACTAACAGAAATATGTGTGGACTCTGGCTGACAGTAGAAGTGGTTCTCTAGAGGGTGGACTCTGGCTGACAGTAGAAGTGGTTCTCTAGAGGGTGGACTCTGGCTGACAGCAGGAGTGGTTCTCTAGAGGGTGGACTCTGGCAGACAGCAGGAGTGGTTCTCTAGAGGGTGGACTCTGGCTGACAGCAGAAGTGGTTCTCTAGAGGGTGGACTCTGGCTGACAGTAGAAGTGGTTCTCTAGAGGGTGGACTCTGGCTGACAGCAGAAGTGGTTCTCTAGAGGGTGGACTCTAGTTGACAGTAGAAGTGGTTCTCTAGAGGGTGGACTATGGGTGACAGCAGAAGTGGTTCTCTAGAGGGTGGACTCTGGCTGATAGCAGAAGTGGTTCTCTAGAGGGTGGACTCTAGCTGACAGTAGAAGTGGTTCTCTAGAGGGTGGACTCTGGCTGACAGCAGAAGTGGTTCTCTAGAGGGTGGACTCTGGCTGACAGCAGAAGTGGTTCTCTAGAGGGTGGATTCTGGCTGACAGCAGAAGTGGTTCTCTAGAGGGTGGACTCTAGCTGACAGTAGAAGTGGTTCTCTAGCGGGTGGACTGCGGCTGACAGCAGAAGTGGTTCTCTAGAGGGTGGACTCTGGCTGACAGTAGAAGTGGTTATCTAGAGGGTGGACTCTGGCTGACAGTAGAAGTGGTTCTCTAGAGGGTGGACTCTGGCTGACAGCAGAAGTGGTTCTACACTCTAGCTGACAGTAGAAGTGGTTCTCTAGAGGGTGGACTCTGGCTGACAGCAGAAGTGGTTCTCTAGAGGGTGGATTCTGGCTGACAGCAGAAGTGGTTCTCTAGAGGGTGGACTCTAGCTGACAGTAGAAGTGGTTCTCTAGCGGGTGGACTGCGGCTGACAGCAGAAGTGGTTCTCTAGAGGGTGGACTCTGGCTGACAGTAGAAGTGGTTATCTAGAGGGTGGACTCTGGCTGACAGTAGAAGTGGTTCTCTAGAGGGTGGACTCTGGCTGACAGCAGAAGTGGTTCTCTAGAGGGTGGACTCTAGCTGACAGTAGAAGTGGTTCTCTAGAGGGTGGACTGCGGCTGACAGCAGAAGTGGTTCTCTAGAGGGTGGACTCTGGCAGACAGCAGAAGTGGTTCTCTAGAGGGTGGACTCTGGCTGACAGCAGAAGTGGTTCTTTAGAGGGTGGACTCTGGCTGACAGCAGAAGTGGTTCTCTAGAGGGTGGACTCTGGCTGACAGCAGAAGTGGTTCTCTAGAGGGTGGACTCTGGCTGACAGCAGAAGTGGTTCTCTAGAGGGTGGACTCTGGCTGACAGCAGAAGTGGTTCTCTAGAGGGTGGACTCTGGCAGACAGCAGGAGTGGTTCTCTAGAGGGTGGACTCTGGCTGACAGCAGAAGTGGTTCTCTAGAGGGTGGACTCTGGCTGACAGCAGAAGTGGTTCTCTAGAGGGTGGACATGTTGAAAAGTAATCTTAGGCTACATCCCGAATGGCACCTTATTCTCTAGTGCCCTAGTTTTAACCAGGGCCTGGTCAAAACAAGTGCACTAAATAGGGAATAGGGTGCACTAAATAGGGAATATGGTGCACGAAATAGGGAATAGGGTGCACTAAATAGGGAATAGGGTGTACTAAATAGGGAATAGGGTGCACTAAATAGGGAATAGGGTGCACTAAATAGGGAACAGGGTGCACTAAATAGGGATTAGGGTGCACTAAATAGGGAATATGGTGCACGAAATAGGGAATAGGGTGCACTAAATAGGGATTAGAGTGCACTAAATAGGGAATAGGGATTAGAGTGCACTAAATAGGGAATAGGGTGCCTTACACAAACAACCTCCCTCATCTTTTTAACATATGTCTACTCTCTACAGGAATACCTATGGATCTAGTCGACTGGGCGTACTTATGGAGAAACACACACACACACACACACACACACACACAGGCCACATCTGCTTGTGGCGTGTGTAATCAGGGGGGGGGGGGACATTTCACACCGCCAAGAGGAGAGGTATTCAGGCGTGACCAGGGAGTAGCGAGCACTCCGACACATTGTTATAGATTCATCGTCTCAAATGGGCACCCTATTCCCTACATAGTGCACTACTTTAGACCAGAGCCCAGTGTACTACAAAGGGGGTAGGGTGACATTTGAAACACAAAGCATAAATTCCTATATCTGGACCGTTTAACAGGGGAATGTTAAGAATGGTGAGGAACAAACCATTTGTCAGTTTAAAATGTTGAAACCCCAACGTTAGGGTTAAGTGCTTTATTAAGCTTTTTACTGTAAGATAAACAGAAACGTGAAAAATCCTAACAAATTCCTGCTATCTTAAACAAACCACCTGTCGGACTCACTCTCTATGTCTGGTTCTCGTCTGATATACTGACGTGCTCTGGATACTAAAGATGTGTGTGTGTGTGTGTGTGTGTGTTAAAACACGAGGCATACAACCACCTCCATCCTCCGTAGAACTTAGATTTGGAATTGTTCCTCCTCAGTCATCCATCTCTGTCTTATCTTACTGCAGAATCACCCATCTTCAAGAGTGATCTAACTTTTCTGTGAAACTTCTCTACCTCTCCTTCCTCTTCTCTTCTGTTCTCCCTCTCGCTGTTCTCTCGCTCTTGTACGGGGCCATTAGCTAGATTTCCATCTGATTGGCAACAGATTTTCATGCAAAAAAAATAAAATAAAATACAAAAGAAATCACATTAAAAAACAGAATGTGTATTTTCCCACCAGAGATGTTTTTTCCATCAAATTGACTTGTTGTGGATAAAAGGTTGTAAGTGAAAACATAGTGCACAATTAACATAAAAAATGACTTTTGCAGTTAAATTCCCCATGTAAATGGGTTTCCATCTCTACTGGTGGTTCTGTCACAACAACAAAAAAAAATTGCCTTTATAGGGCTATAGCAAATGCGCCCTCTCTGGTCTTGGCACGCGCTCTCTAGCCAACAGGTTGCAGATACAGTCCGGGTATAACCTACATCATGAGATTATTATGGATAAAAAAAAGAGAGCGAGATATTGTTTTAATCTGTCAAATGATAGCCAAGGATAATTTCCGCCTCGTTTTGTGGGCAATGTTGCACATAGCCTGTCTTCTCTTGAGTGCCAGGGACTGCCTACGGTGGCCTTTCTCAATAGCAAGGCTATGCTCACTAAGTCTGTACATAGTCAAAGCTTTCCTTAAGTTTGGGTCAGTCACAGTGGTCAGGTATTCTGCCTGACCACAGTTTTTTTGTGTTTTTTTTTGTTGCCAATGTGTCAAGTAATTATCTTTTTGTTTTCTCATGATTTGGTTGAGTCTAATGGTGTTTCTGTCCTGGGGCTCTGTGGGGTCTGTTTGTGTTTGTGAACAGAGCCCCAGGACCAGCTTGCTTAAGGGGACTCTTCTTCAGGTTCATCTCTCTGTAGGTGATGGCTTTGTTATGGAAGGTTTGGGAATCACTTCCTTTCAGGTGGTTGTAGGATCTCTCTCTTTCCTCCTTTATTTTCTCTACCATGTAAAATTTAAGAGATGTGTTTTGACAAATCACAGAGCACTTTGCATATACAAGGTATTATTTGTTGTTGTGCATAAAATGGAACCAGCTGACTCTTAAACCCATAGCTAGAGCGAACATTGTAGAGAGTAGACATACTCTCTGTAGAGAGTAGACATATGTTAAAGAGATGAGGGAGGTTGTTTGTGTAAGGCACCCTATTCCCTATTTAGTGCACCCTGTTCCCTATTTAGTGCACCCTATTCCCTATTTAGTGCACCCTATTCCCTATTTAGTGCACCCTGTTCCCTATTTAGTGCACCCTATTCCCTATTTAGTGCACCCTATTCCCTATTTAGTGCACCCTGTTCCCTATTTAGTGCACCCTATTCCCTATTTAGTGCACCCTATTCCCTATTTAGTGCACCCTGTTCCCTATTTAGTGCACCCTATTCCCTATTTAGTGCACCCTATTCCCTATTTAGTGCACCCTATTCCCTATTTAGTGCACCCTATTCCCTATTTAGTGCACCCTGTTCCCTATTTAGTGCACCCTATTCCCTATTTAGTGCACCCTATTCCCTATTTAGTGCACCCTATTCCCTAAAGACAACGTTTGCTCTAACAGGTCCTTTGAAAAGTCTGTACACACCACCATATACAAGCACTGAGGGGGGAAACTCAGTAAACCAACACAGAGCTAAATGGCTGTAGTACCCAAGGAGGTGTTAAAGGTGGTAAAGGGGAGTAAGATCATGTGGTGTAGAAGACTGTTTGGGGCGGCAGGGTAGCCTAGTGGTTAGAATGTTGGACTAGTAACCGGAAGGTTGCAAGTTCAAACCCCACGAGCTGACAAGTTCGTTCTGCCCCTGAACCAGGCCGTCATTGAAAATAAGAATTTGTTCTTAACTGACTTGCCTGGTTAAATAAATGTAAAAAAAAGAGACGACATGATCAAATTACCAGTAAGTAAGGGAGAAATCTGGGATTGAGTCATGGCAGTATTCTCCTACGACAGCCACGTCTCAGGGCAAGGGGAAATCCAATGCAGACAAATGAATTAACATAATCTATTGAAGTGTAGTAATCTCTACATAATCCATTGAAGTGTAGTAATCTCTACATAATCTATTGAAGTGTAGTAATATATATTCTATAATCTATTGAGGTGTAGTAATCTCTACATAATCTATTGAAGTGTAGTAATCTCTACATAATCTATTGAGGTGTAGTAATCTCTACATAATCTATTGAAGTGTAGAAATCTCTACATAATCTATTGAAGTGTAGTAATCTCTACATAATCTATTGAGGTGTAGTAATCTCTACATAATCTATTGAAGTGTAGAAATCTCTACATAATCTATTGAAGTGTAGTAATCTCTACATAATCTATGGAAGTGTAGTCTACATAATCTACTGAGGTGTAGTAATCTCTACATAATCTATTGAGGTGTAGTAATCTCTACATAATCTATTGAAGTGTAGAAATCTCTACATAATCTATTGAAGTGTAGTAATCTCTACATAATCTATTGAAGTGTAGTAATCTCTACATAATCTATTGAGGTGTAGTAATCTCTACATAATCTATTGAAGTGTAGTAATCTCTACATAATCTATTGAAGTGTAGTAATCTCTACATAATCCATTGAAGTGTAGTAATCTCTACATAATCTATTGAAGTGTAGTAATCTCTACATAATCTATGGAAGTGTAGTAATCTCTACATTATCTATGGAAGTGTAGTCTACATAATCTATTGAGGTGTAGTAATATATATTCTATAATCTATTGAAGTGTAGTAATCTCTACATAATCTATGGAAGTGTAGTCTACATAATCTACTGAGGTGTAGTAATCTCTACATAATCTATTGAGGTGTAGTAATATATATTCTATAATCTATTGAAGTGTAGTAATCTCTACATAATCTATTGAAGTGTAGTAATCTCTACATAATCTACTGAGGTGTAGTAATCTCTACATAATCTATTGAGGTGTAGTAATATATATTCTATAATCTATTGAAGTGTAGTAATCTCTACATAATCTATGGAAGTGTAGTAATCTCTACATAATCTATTGAAGTGTAGAAATCTCTACATAATCTATTGAGGTGTAGTCATTTCTATTCTATAATCTATTGAGGTGTAATAATATATATTCTATAATCTATTGAGGTGTAGTAATCTCTACATAATCTATTGAGGTGTAGTCATTTCTATTCTATAATCTATTGATGTGTAGTCATTTCTATTCTATAATCTATTGAAGTGTAGTCATTTCGATTCTATAATCTATTGAGGTGTACTCATTTCTATTCTATAATCTATTGATGTGTAGTCATTTCTATTCTATAATCTATTGATGTTTAGTCATTTCTATTCTATAATCTATTGATGTGTAGTCATTTCTATTCTATAATCTATTGATGTGTAGTCATTTCTATTCTATAATCTATTGATGTGTAGTCATTTCTATTCTATAATCTATTGAGGTGTAGTCATTTCTATTCTATAATCTCTCATCTATTAGTGTATAGTCAGACTGTCCATCTTACTTGTAGGGGTCGTTGGGGTCGTGTGGGTCGCAGGCCTCAGCGTGTCCGTTACACACACAGCGTCCTCCGATACTGATGTCCTTGATACTGTAGTAATACTGCAGAGAAACAGGCACAGCATGAAGACATTAAATCATTGTAACTGACTATTGTAGCTTCATTCAGACTAGTCAGCTTGTCACACAGTTTGACAGGCTGTAGTACGGGACGGTTTCAAGTTAAAGACCCTTACCCTCTGACCCCTTCTCTACCTCCTGTCCTCCTTACCCTCTGACCCCTTCTCTACCTCCTGTCCTCCTTACCCTCTGACCCCTTCTCTACCTCCTGTCCTCCTTACCCTCTGACCCCTTCTCTACCTCCTGTCCTCCTTACCCTCTGACCCCTTCTCTACCTCCTGTCCTCCTTACCCTCTGACCCCTTCTCTACCTCCTGTCCTCCTTACCCTCTGACCCCTTCTCTACCTCCTGTCCTCCTTACCCTCTGACCCCTTCTCTACCTCCTGTCCTCCTTACCCTCTGACCCCTTCTCTACCTCCTGTCCTCCTTACCCTCTGACCCCTTCTCTACCTCCTATCCTCCTTACCCTCTGACCCATTCTCTACCTCCTGCCCCCCTACTCTCTGACCCCTTCTCTACCTCCTGCCCCCCTACTCTCTGACCCCTTCTCTACTTCCTGCCCCCTTACTCTCTGACCCCTTCTCTACCTCCTGCCCCCCTACTCTCTGACCCCTTCTCTACCACCTGCCCCCCCTACACTCTGACCCCTTCTCTACCACCTGCCCCCCCCCCCCCCCCGACCCCTTCTCTACCACCTGCCCCCCCCCCTCTGACCCCTTCTCTACCACCTGCCCCCTACCCTCTGACCCCTTCCCTACCTCCTGGCCCCCCACCTTCTCACCCCTGTACCCATCAGTACCCACCCTGCGTGTGACGGTGGGGTCGCGGAGGGCCTTGTATCCTAACCCAGTACCCTAACCCACTACCATGTGTCCTAACCTAGTACCCACCCTGCGTGTGACGGTGGGGTCGCGGAGGGCCTTGTATCCTAACCCAGTACCCTAACCCAGTACCCATCAGTACCCACCCTGCGTGTGACCGTGGGGTCGCGAAGGGCCTTGCCCATCAGGTGTCCCAGGAGGGTGTTGGTTCTGAGGAAACGGAGACGGATGTTGGTGGCCTTGGTGAAATCCCTCAGGACTGGAGAGTAGGAGAAGTTCATAGCCCCGGGACGCCCGTTCACTAGAGACACCACCACCTGGGAGAGAGGGACGATGTCACACACACACTCAGTAGGTATACACACACACACACGCTGTAACACTCACATACACAAATAGACGTGTGGCACTCATTTACACACATTCAGTATGTGTACGTATTCACACACACACACACACACACACACACACACACACACACACACACACACACACACACACACACACACACACACACCACTGTACCTCTCCATTCTCCAGGGGTACGATGCGGGAGTATTCAGTGGTACAGATGACGTCATTGTCGGAGTTGATCCGTTCGATGGTTCGCTGTCCGAAGCGCTCAATGCAGTCTCTCTTAGAAGCTGTTAAACACACATACACACATATAAACACATATAAACACATATAAACACAAACACATATAAACACATTAACATTTCTAAACACATATTAACATATATAAACATATATAAACACATATTAACACATATAAACACATATAAACACAAACACATATAAACACATTAACATTTATAAACACATATTAACATATATAAACATATATAAACACATATTAACACATATAAACATATATAAACGCATAAACACATATTAACATATATAAACACATATAAACACAAACACATATAAACACATTAACATTTATAAACACATATTAACATATATAAACATATATAAACACATAGTAACACATATAAACATATATAAACACATAAACACATATTAACATATATAAACACATATTAACATATATAAACGCATATTAACATATATAAACACATATTAACACATATTAACACATATAATCACATATTAACACATATTAACACATATAAACACATATAAACACATATAAACACATATAAACATATAATACATAGAATTGCTTGATGCAGTCAGAAGCTAAACACAGTACAGTGATATGAGCTATGAGCTGTGTGTTGGATATGAGCTGTGAGCTGTGTGTTAGATATGAGCTATGAGCTGTGTGTTGGATATGAGCTATGAGCTATGTGTTGGAAATGAGCTGTGTGTTGGATATGAGCAATGAGCTGTGCATTGGATATGAGCTGTGTGTTGGATATGAGCTATGAGCTGTGTGTTGGATATGAGCTGTGTGTTGGATATGAGCTATGATCTGTGTGTTAGATATGAGCTGTGTGTTGGATATGAGCTATGAGCTATGTGTTGGATAGGAGCTATGAGCTGTGTGCTGGATATGAGCTGTGTGTTGGATATGAGCTATGAGCTGTGTGTTGGATAGGAGCTATGAGCTATGTGTTGGAAATGAGCTGTGTGTTGGATATGAGCTGTGTTAGATATGAGCTATGAGCTGTGTGTTGGATATGAGCTATGTGTTAGATATGAGCTATGAGCTGTGTGTTGGATATGAGCTATGAGCTGAGTGTTGGATATGAGCTATGAGCTATGTGTTGGAAATTAGCTGTGTGTTGGATATGAGCAATGAGCTGTGTGTTGGATATGAGCAATGAGCTGTGTGTTGGATATGAGCTGTGTGTTGGATATGAGCTATGAGCTGTGTGTTGGATATGAGCTGTGTGTTGGATATGAGCTATGAGCTGTGTGTTAGATATTAACTGTGTGTTGGATATGAGCTATGAGCTATGTGTTGGATATGAGCTGTGTGTTGGATATGAGCTGTGTGTTGGATATGAGCTATGAGCTATGTGTTGGATAGGAGCTATGAGCTGTGTGCTGGATATGAGCTGTGTGTTGGATATGAGCTATGAGCTGTGTGTTGGATAGGAGCTGTGTGTTGGATATGAGCTATGAGCTATGTGTTGGATATGAGCTGTGTGTTGGATATGAACTGTGTGCTGGATATGAGCTGTGTGTTGGATATGAACTGTGTGCTGGATATGAGCTGTGTGTTGGATATGAACTGTGTGCTGGATATGAGCTGTGTGTTGGATATGAGCTATGAGCTATGTGTTGGATAGGAGCTGTATGTTGGATATGAGCTGTGTGTTGGATGTGAGCTGTGTGTTGGATATGAGCTGTATGTTGGATATGAGCTGTGTGTTGGATGTGAGCTGTGTGTTGGATATGAGCTATGAGCTGTGTGTTTGATATGAGCTGTGTGTTGGATATGATCTATGAGCTGTGTGTTGGATATGAGCAATGAGCTATGTGTTAGATATGAGCTGTGTGTTGGATATGAGCTGTGTGTTTGATATGAGCTATGAGATGTGTGTTGGATATGAGCAATGCGCTATATGTTAGATATGAGCTGTGTGTTGGATATGAGCTGTGTGTTGGATATGAGCTGTGTGTTGGATATGAGCTATGAGCTGTGTGTTGGACATGAGCTATGAGCTGTGTGTTGGATATGAGCTATGAGCTGTGTGTTGGATATGAGCTGTGTGTTGGATATGAGCTGTGTGTTGGATATGAGCTGTGTGTTGGAGAGAGCAGTTCAGTTCAGGCTGCTCAGTTACTGTTTATCCTTCCTCTAACCTCTCCTAAAAAAAAAAACTTTGCAAATAAATCTATCCTATAAATCACTGTGAAGTTGTCATTGGTATGGTCTTTCCTGTCCCCCAGCCACAGAGAAACAGAGAGAAATGGTTGTTCTGATGTTTAGAGTTGTTATACACACAGAGTGACTATAGACCGTATAGTGGTACTCTGTGTGTCAACCAGGGGGGGGGAACAATAAAGTTTTTTTTCTACCAGCAGCTGTGAACTTCTCTCTCTGAGGTAGAGTATGGGCTCAGGCAGAGGGCTCGTGTAAAATATTCTCTCAGTTCTCTTATTCTCTCTCAGTTCTTCGGGATATTGACCTTTTTCTCTCTTTCGTGGACAGAAGTGGAATAGTTCTGAAGTATTCAGGGAATGTGTGACTGTGGGGGTGAGATGTGGCCTGTAGTCATTCCAAGCCTTTCTGTGTGTCTCTGTTTATTGAGTTGGTCTACGACAGGCAGCAGGTAGTGACACTGCCTTTCCTCACTGGAAATGATGTTGCTCTATTATATTCGAAAATAACCTGATATATTTCATTCTTCAGCTGTTTTCCTTCCCAAAAGCTCAGATCAGAGCTTCGCGTCATGATGATGAAGACACCAAATATATTCTTAGTCAGAATGGGGCAGTGAGTGTCTCCAGGCTTTAGCTCAACAGGCTAACACAGTCTGGTGCTGCTCAGATGACCTGAGTTCAAAGGCAGTCTATCAAACACAAAGTTAAACTTCTCATGTCTCTTCGGATCAGTCCAAGGTATGACAATAGCTTTTTAGCTACTAGTGTTACATTAGATTGGTATCATTTGCCTTCTATAGGATGCTATTGATCTGGTGATAATAATATCTCTCTCTCTCTCTGTCTCTCTCTGTCTCTCTCTCTCTCTCTCCCTCTCCCTCTGTCTCTCTCTCTCTCTCTCTCTCTGTCTCTCTCTCTCTGTCTCTCTCTCTCTCTCTCAATTCAAGGGGCTTTTATTGGCATGGGAAACATAAGTGAAGTAGATAATATACAAAAGTAAAATAAACAAAAATGAACAGTAAATATTACACATACAGAAGTTACAAAACAATAAAGACATTACAAATGTCATATTATGTCTGTATACAGTGTTGTAACGATGTATAAATGGTTAAAGTACAAAATGGGAAATAAATCAACATAAATATGGGTTGTATTTACAATGATGTTTGTTCTTCACTGGTTGCCCTTGTGGAAACAGGTTACACATCTTGCTGCTGTGATGGCACACTGTTGTATTTCATCCAATAGATATGGGAGTTTATCAAAATCGGGTTTGTTGTCGAATTCTTTGTGGATCTGTGTAATCTGAGGGAAATATGTCTCTCTAATATGGTCATAAATTGGTCAGGAAGTGCAGCTCAGTTTCCACCTCATTTTGTGAGCAGTGAGCACATAGCCTGTCTTCTCTTGAGAGCCATGTCTGCTTACGGCGGCCTT
Source organism: Oncorhynchus clarkii lewisi (assembly GCF_045791955.1). NCBI lineage: Eukaryota > Metazoa > Chordata > Actinopteri > Salmoniformes > Salmonidae > Oncorhynchus > Oncorhynchus clarkii. The sequence goes on from NC_092162.1 coordinate 71,133,354, forward strand.
TCTCAATAGCAAGGCTATGCTCACTGACTCTGTACATAGTCAAAGCTTTCCTTAAGTTTTTAAGTTTAGGTCAGTCACAGTGGTCAGGTATTCTGCCGCTGTGTACTCTCTGTTTAGGGACAAATAGCATTCTAGTTTGCTCTGTTTTTTTGTAGATTCTTTCCAATGTGTCAAAAAATTATCTTTTTGTTTTCTCATGACTTGGTTGGGTCTAATTGTGTTGCTGTCCTGGGGCTCAGTGGGGTCTGTTTGTGTTTGTGAACAGAGCCAGGACCAGAGCAAGGACCAGCTTGCTTAGGGGACTCTTCTCCAGGTTCATCTCTCTGTAGCTGATGGCTTTGTTATGGAAGGTTTGGAATTGCTTCCTTTTAGGTGGTTGTAGAATCTCTTTTCTGGATTTTGATAATTAGCGGGTATCGGCCTAATTCTACTCTGTATGTATTATTTGGTGTTTTACGTTGTATACAGAGGATATTTTTGTAGAATTCTGCATGCAGAGTCTCAATTTGGTGTTTGGAACATTTTATGAATTCTTGGTTGGTGAGCGGACCCCAGACCTCGCAACCATAAAGGGCAATGGGCTCTATAACTGATTCAGGTATTTTTAGCCTGATACTAATTGGTATGTCGAATTTTATGTTCCTTTTGATGGCATAGAATGCCCTTCTTGCCTTGTCTCTCAGATGATTCACAGCTTTGTGGAAGTTACCTGTGGCGCTGATGTTTAGGCCAAGGTATATATCGTTTTTTTGTGTGCTCTAGGGCAACAGTGTCTAGATGGAATTTGTATTTGTGGTCCTGGCGACTGGACCTTTTTTGGAACACCATTATCTTGGTCTTACTGAGATTTACTGTCAAGGCCGAAGTCTGACAGAATCTGAGCAGAAGATCTAGGTGCTGCTGTAGGCCCTCCTTGGTTGGTGACAGAAGCACCAGATCATCAGCAAACAGTAGACTCTCTCTCTCTACTCTCTCGCTCTACTCTCTCTCTCTCTCTCTCTCTCTCGCTCTCTCTCTGTCTCTATCTGTCTCTCTCTCTCTCTCTCTCTCTGTCTCTATCTCTCTGTCTCTCTCTGTCTCTCTCTCTATGTCTCTCTCTGTCTCTCTCTCTCTGTTTCTCTCTCTCTCACACACACACACACACACACACACACACACACACACACACACACACACACACACACACACACACACACACCTGCACTACACGTACCACACACACACCACTATTTTCTACATTGTATAATAACTGTGAAGTTGTCAACACTATGAAATAACACATATGGAATCATGTAGTAACCAAAAAAGTAGCCACCCTTTGCCTTGATGACAGCTTTGCACATTCTTGGCATTCTCTCAACCAGCTTCATGAGGAATGCTTTTCCAACAGTCTTGAAGGAGTTCCCACACATGCTGAGCACTTGTTAGCTGCTGTTCCTTCACTCTGGGGTCTAACTCATTCCAAACCATCTCAGTTTGGTTGAGATCGGGTGATTGTGGAGGCCAGGTCATCTGATCATCAGCTAACAGTAGACATTTGACTTCAGATTCTAGTAGGGTGAGGCCGGGTGCTGCAGTCTGTTCTAGTGCCCTCGCCAATTTATTGATATATATGTTGAAGAGGGTGGGGCTTAAGCTGCATCCCTGTCTCACCCCACAACCCTGTGGAAAAAAAATGTGTGTGTTTTGCCTATTTTAACCTCACTCTTGTTTGCTTGTGTACATAGCATACCCTCATGCCAAATTGAGTCAAAAGCTTGTTTGAAATAAAAAAAAAGCATGACAATACTTTGCCTTTGTTTTGTTTCCTTGTCAATTAAGGTGTGCAGGATGAATATGTGTTCTGTCTTACAGTAATTTGATAAAAAAAAAACAATTTAGGATACCATCAACACTACAGGCCTTTTTGGGTCAGAGGGTTTTTATTTTGTCCTGTAGTACATTCAATATAATTGGAGAATCCAATTGGGTTCTGGTTGTCTGTAATAGTTGATTCTGATATTTGATCATTCTAGTATTTTATCATGTATATGTTTGATGCTGTTTGTTCTTTTTTATAGAGCCAAAAATACTAGAGAAGTGGTTTACCCATACATCTCCATTTTGGATAGATAACTCTTTGTGTTGTTGTTTGTTTAGTGTTTTCCAATTTTCTCAGAAGTGGTTAGAGTCTATGGATTCTTCAATTGCATTGAGCTGATTTCTGACGTGCTGTTCCTTCTTTTTCCGTAGTGTATTTCTGTATTGTTTTAGTGATTCACCATAGTGAAGGCGTAGACTCAGGTTTTCTGGGTCTCTGTGATTTTGGTTGGACAGGTTTCTCAATTTATTTCTTAGGTTTTCACATTCTTTATCAAACCATTTGTCATTGTTGTTACTTTTCTTAGGTTTTCTGCTTGAAATGTTTAGATTTGATAGGGAAGCTGAGAGGTCAAATATACTGTTTAGGTTTTCTACTGCCAAGTTTACACCTTCACTATTACAGTGGAACGTTTTATCCAGGAAGTTGTCTAAAAGGGATTGAATTTGTTGCTGCCTAATAGTTTTTTGGTAGGTTTCCAAACTGCATTCCTTCCATGTATAGCATTTCTCAGAATTACTCAGTTCCTTTGGCTTTGATGCCTCATGATTGAGTATTGCTCTGTTCAAGTAGAGTGTGATTTTGCTGGGGTCTGATAGGGGTGTCAGTGGGCTGACTGTGAACGCTCTGAGAGACTCTGGGTTGAGGTCAGTGATAAAGTAGTCTACAGTACTACTGCCAAGAGATGAGCTATAGGTGTACCTACCGTAGGATTCTCCTCGAAGCCTACCATTGACTATGTACAGACCCAGCATGCGACAGAGCTGCAGGAGTTGTGACCCATTTTTGTTGGTTATGTTGTCATAGTTGTGCCTCGGGGGGCATATGGGGGAGGGAATGCTGTCCCCTCCAGGTAGGTGTTTGTCCCCCTGTGTGCTGAGGGTGTCAGGTTCTTGTCCGGTTCTGACATTTAGGTATCCATAGACTAGTACATGTCCCTGGGCCTGGAAATTATTGATTTATCCCTCTAGGATGGAGAAGCTGTCTTCATTAAAGTATGGGGATTCTAGTGGGGTAGCACACAGGAGGACATTTTTCTCTGTTGAGATCATTTCCTTCTGAATTTCTAGCAAAATGTAAAATGTTACTGTTTTGATTCGTTTAATCTATACCAAATGAGCATACCCCTTGAGTCCCTTCCCTGTTTCACACCTGGTACAGTGCCTTGCAAAAGTATTCACCCCCACTTGGCATTTTTTCCTATTTTGTTGCATTACAAATCTGGATTTTAATTGGATTTGAATTTGGATTTCATGTAACGGACACAAAATAGTCCAAATAGCTGAAGTGAAATAAAAAAAATAACTTGTTTAAAAATAATAAATAATACAAGAAAAAGGGAAAAGTGGTGTGTGCATACTGTGTGAATTCACCCCCTTTACTATGAAGCCTCTAAATAAGATCTGGTCCAACCAATTACCTTCAGAAGTCACACAATTAGTTAAATAATGTCCACCTGTTTGCAATCTAAGTGTCACATGATCTCAGTATAAATACACCTGTTCTGAAAGACCCCAGAGTCTGCAACACCACTAAGCAAGTGGCACCATGAATACCGAGGAGCTCTCCAAACAGGTCAGGGACAAAGTTGTAGAGAAGTACAGATCAGGGTTGGGTTATGAAAATATATCTGAAACTTTGAACATCCCTAAATCCATTATTAAAAAAATGGAAAGAATATGGCACCACAACAAACCTGCCAAGAGAGTGCAGCCCACCAAAACTCACGGACCAGGCAACGAGGGCATTAATCAGAGGGGCAACAAAGAGACCAAAGATAACCCTGAAGGAGCTGCAGAGCTCCACAGCCGAGATTGGAGTATCTGTCCATAGGACCACTTTAAGCCGTACACTCCACAGAGCCGGGCTTTACGGAAGAATGTCCAGAAAAAAGCCATTGCTTAAAGAAAAAAAGAAGCAAACACGTTTGGTGTTTCGCCAAAAGGCATGTGGGAGACTCCCCAAAACGTATGGAAGAAGGTACTCTGGTTAGATGAGACTAAAATTGAGTTTTTTTGGCCATCAAGGAGAACGCTATGTCTGGGCAAACCCAACACCTCTCATCCCCCCGAGAATACCATCCCCACAGTGAAGCACGGTGGTGGCAGCATCATGGTGTGGGTATGTTTTCATCGGCAGGGACTGGGAAACGGGTCAGAATTGAAGGAATGATGGATGGTGCTAAATACAGGGAAATTCTTGAGGGAAACCTGTTTCAATCTTCCAGAGATTTGAGACTGGGACAGAGGTTCACCTTCCAGCAGGACAATGACCCTAAGCATACTGTTAAAGCAACACTCGAGTGGGTTAACTTCTTATGGCTGGGGGCAGTATTGAGTAGCTTGGATGAATAAGATGCCCAGAGTAAACGGCCTTCTCCTCAGTCCCAGTTGCTAATATATGCATATTATTAGTACATTTTGATAGAAAACACTCTGAAGTTTCTAAAACTGTTTGAATGATGTCTGTGAGTATAACAGAACTCATATGGCAGGCAAAAACCTGAGAAAAAATCCAAACAGGAAGTGTGAAATTTGAGGTTGTTCGATTTTCAACTCAGCCCCTATCGAATACACAGAGGGATATTGGTTATGTTGCACTTCCTAAGGCTTCCAGTAGATGTCAACCGTCTTTAGAAACTTGAATGAGGCTTCTACTGTGATATGGGGCTGAATGAGAGGGGAATGAGTCAGGTGTCTGGCAGAGAGCCACGAGCGGGTCATGCGCGTTTCACATGAGAGCGACCTGCGTTCCATTGCTTATCTACAGACATAGGAATTCTCCGGTTGGAACGTTATTGAAGATTTATGATAAAAACATCCTAAAGATTGATTCTATACTTAGTTTGACAAGATTCTACAACCTGTAATATAACTTTTTTAACTTTTCGTCTGACGTTCGGCTGGACCTGCGTTTTGGATTTGTGTACTAAACGCCCTAACAAAAGTAGCTATTTGGATATAAATGATGGGCATTATCGAACAAATCAAAAATGTATTGTGGAACTGGGATTCCTGGGAGTGCATTCTGATGAAGATCATCAAAGGTAAGTGAATATTTATAATGTTATTTCTGATTTCTGTTGACTCCAACATGGCGGATATCTCTATTTATTTTCTGAGCGTCGTTCTCAGATTACTGCATGGTTTGCTTTTTCCGTAAAGCTTTTTTGAAATCTGACACAGCGGTTGCATTAAGGAGAAGTAAAAGCTATAATTCCATGTGTAACACTTGTATTTTCATCAACATTTATGATGAGTATTTCTGTAAATGGATGTGGCTAGACAATTTTTTTTGTCTTATTTCTTGTTTGTTTCACAATAAAAAATATTTTGCATCATCAAAGTGGTAGGCATGTTGTGTCAATCAAATGATACAAACCCCCCCAAAAAATCTATTTTAATTCCAGGTAGGGAACAAAATAGGAAAAATGCCAAGGGGGGTGAATACTTTCACAAGCCACTGTAGTTTGGTGGATGGAACTACCAGCTCTCCGTAACCTAGAGGGCAACCAGTGGATCCGTCACCTCTATACCAGATTTCTTGTCGGATGACAATGTCTGTATTTCTGATTTCTTTGGTGAAGTCCAGGTTCCTGCTCTTTAGGCCAAAGACAGATGACCTCAGTCTATTCTCTGCTTGCTCTCTCTCTGTTCACTCTCTCTGCACGTGCTCTTTCTGCTCTCTCCCTGCTCTCTCTCTGCCTTCTCTCTCTGCCTTCTCTCTCTGCTCTCTCTCTCTGCTCTCTCTCTCTCTTCTCCATCTCTCTGCTCTCTCTCTCTCTCTGCTCTCTCTTCTCCATCTCTCTGCTCTCTCTCTCTCTCTCTGCTCTCTCTTCTCCATCTCTCTGCTCTCTCTATCTCTATGCTCTCTCCTCTCCATTTCTCTGCTATCTCGTCTCTCTCTCTCTCTCTCTGCTCTCTCGCTCTCTCTACTCTCTCTATAGAATTACATTTGATCTTTTGATAATCAGCCCTCTCTCTCTCTGCTCTCTCTGCTTTCTTACTCTTTCTCAGCTCGCTCTCTTTCAATTCAATTCAATTTGCTTTATTGACATGACGTAATAATGTACATACTGCCAAAGCTTACTTAGGATATTTACAATATGAAGATAATAAGAATCAAAATTGTCAACGGGACAACAGTAACAACAACCAAGGGTCTAAATAACCATACAATAACCATACATTGAATAAAGGTTTCAAATTAGTCAGGAAATGCAGCTCCTTCTCAGGTTCTGCTGTTCCTCTACAGGGAACCAGGTTTTCCTGTGTCTACCCTTCTCAATGGCAAGGCTGTGCTCACTGAGCCTGTACTTTGTCAAGGTTTTTCTAAGGTTTTGATTAGTAACCATGGTCAAATAGTTAGCCACGGTGTACTGTCGATTTAGGGCCAGATAGCACTGCATTTTGCTTTGTGTTTGTGCTTGTGTCTCCCAATAAGCAATGTAGTTTTGTTTTGACTGTGTTGTAATTTGGTTTATTCTGATTGATTGGATGTTCTGGTCCTGAGGATTCAGTGTGTTAGTAGAACAGGTTTGTGAACTCAGCCCCAGGACCAGCTGGATGAGGGGACTCTTTTCATTGCTCAGCTCATTACAGGACTTGGTAATGATATGAGAGGTGGTCACTGTGTTTGATGTTTCCAAAACTTAATTGCTCTTTTTTGAGTTTTTATTATTAGTGGATATTGGCCTAATTCTGCCCTGCATGCATTGTTTGTAGTTTTCCTCTGGACATGTAGGAGAATCTTACAGAACTCTGCATGCAGGGTTTCAATGGGGTGTTTGTCCCATTTGATGAAATCCTGTTTTGCAAGTGGACCCCACACCTCACTGCCATGAAGTGCAATTGGTTCAATGACATATTCAATTAGTTTTAGCCAAATTTTAATAGGTATTTCAATTTGAATTGGCTTTTAATGGCGTAGAATGCCCTGTGTGCCTTCTCTCTGTTCATTCGCTGCCTCGTTAAGGTGTCCAATTGAGCTTATGTTTAAACCTCAGTAATTGTAGTGTGTGCAGTACTCTATATACAGTATTTAAACCTACGTTATTGTAGTGTGTGCAATTCTCTATATTTTGTATCAATTGAGAACTTTGGGCTAATTCCCTAAGATCTGAATCTTCTCTGAAAAATCATTATTTTAGTATTTTTGGGCCCAGGTCTGGCAGTACTGCTCTAGCAGGTCCAGGCTCTGCTGTAGGCCATGTGCTGTGGGTGACAGCAGGCATAAGTAATCTGCGAAAAGTAGGCATTTAACTTCTGATTTGTGGAGACTAACACCAGGGGCAGAGGATTTTTCTAAAATAGTGGCCAATTCGTTAATGTAAATATTGAAGAGTGCAGGGCTCAGATTGCAACCCTGGCGAAGGCCCCGCCCCGGTTAAAGAATTCTGTTATTTTCTTGCCAATTTTAATGCTGCACGTATTGCCAGTATACATTGATTTAATTATGTCATATGTTTTACCCCCTACACCACTTTCAATAACTTTGTAGAGCAGTCCTGTATACCAAATAGAATCAAATGCTTTTTGGAAGTTGATAAAGCAAGCGTATATTTTGGTATTATTTTGGTGGACATGTTGATCTATCAGGGTGTGTAGGGTTTAAATATGATCAGTTGTGCAATGTTTTGGTATAAATCCAATTTGTCTTTTACTCAAGACATTGTGTTTATTAAGGAAGTTTAGAACTCTTACATTGATAATACTACAGAAAACCTTCCCCAGGTTACTGTTCACACAAAGGCCTCTGGAATTGTTAGGGTCATATTTGTCGCTGTTCTTAAAGATTGTGGTTATGAGTCCTTGATTCCAGATGTCAGGGAAATAACCTGAACTCAGTATCAAATTAAACAGTTTTAATATAGCCAATTGAAATTTTGCACTGGTGAGTTTGAGCATCTCATTTAGGATGCCATCAGGTCCTCCTGCCTTTTTAAATTTGAGGGCCTGAAGTCTCTTATAGAGCTCCTGGTCAGTAATAGTTTAGTCTCTTATAGAGCTCCTGGTCAGTAATAGTTTAGTTTCTTATAGAGCTCCTGGTCAGTAATAGTTTAGTGTCTTATAGAGCTCCTGGTCAGTAATAGTTTAGTGTCTTATAGAGCTCCTGGTCAGTAATAGTTTAGTGTCTTATAGAGCTCCTGGTCAGTAATAGTTTAGTGTCTTATAGAGCTCCTGGTCAGTAATAGTTTAGTGTCTTATAGAGCTCCTGGTCAGTAATAGTTTAGTGTCTTGTAGAGCTCCTGGTCAGTAATAGTTTAGTTTCTTATAGAGCTCCTGGTCAGTAATAGTTTAGTGTCTTATAGAGCTCCTGGTCAGTAATAGTTTAGTGTCTTATAGAGCTCCTGGTCAGTAATAGTTTAGTGTCTTATAGAGCTCCTGGTCAGTAATAGTTTAGTTTCTTATAGAGCTCCTGGTCAGTAATAGTTTAGTTTCTTATAGAGCTCCTGGTCAGTAATAGTTTAGTGTCTTATAGAGCTCCTGGTCAGTAATAGTTTAGTTTCTTATAGAGCTCCTGGTCAGTAATAGTTTAGTTTCTTATAGAGCTCCTGGTCAGTAATAGTTTAGTGTCTTATAGAGCTCCTGGTCAGTAATAGTTTAGTGTCTTATAGAGCTCCTGGTCAGTAATAGTTTTGTTTCTTATAGAGCTCCTGGTCAGTAATAGTTTAGTCTCTTATAGAGCTGCTGGTCAGTAATAGTTTAGTTTCTTATAGAGCTCCTGGTCAGTAATAGTTTAGTCTCTTATAGAGCTCCTGGTCAGTAATAGTTTAGTTTCTTATAGAGCTCCTGGTCAGTAATAGTTTAGTGTCTTATAGAGCTCCTGGTCAGTAATAGTTTAGTTTCTTATAGAGCTCCTGGTCAGTAATAGTTTAGTTTCTTATAGAGCTCCTGGTCAGTAATAGTTTAGTGTCTTATAGAGCTCCTGGTCAGTAATAGTTTAGTGTCTTATAGAGCTCCTGGTCAGTAATAGTTGTGTTTCTTATAGAGCTCCTGGTCAGTAATAGTTTAGTCTCTTATAGAGCTGCTGGTCAGTAATAGTTTAGTTTCTTATAGAGCTCCTGGTCAGTAATAGTTTAGTCTCTTATAGAGCTCCTGGTCAGTAATAGTTTAGTTTCTTATAGAGCTCCTGGTCAGTAATAGTTTAGTTTCTTATAGAGCTCCTGGTCAGTAATAGTTTAGTTTCTTATAGAGCTCCTGGTCAGTAATTGGGGAGTCCAGTGGATGTTGATTGTCCTTTATAGCTTTTTCTAATCCATTCAACTCCTCATGAATTTGATGCTGTTCTGCGTTTGTGTCAATTTGAACGGTGTTGTAGAGTGTTTTAAAATGGGTTGTCCATATGTCACCATTTTGTATCGCTAATTCCTCTTGTGTTTTTTAAATATTTTGTTTATTTCAATTTTGCCAGAAGTTGTTAGTGTTCAATTAGTGTCAGCTGCTTGCTGTTGTACTGTGCATTTTTGGTTCTGAGTGTTACGTTTATAGAGTTTCAAAGTCTCACAGTAATGAAGGTGTAATTCACCATTATTTGGGTCTCTGTGCTTTTGGTTGGATAGTGATCTAAGTTTTTTCCTAATAATTTTACAATCTGCATCAAACCAGTTGTCATCTGTGATCTTTTTTTTGTTTTGTTTTTTATCCATTTCAGTTGTGCTTCTTTTGCCGTTTGCCTGAATATATAGTTGATGTTTTGTACTGCCAGATTGATGCCTTCTTCACTGTGAGTGAATGTGGTCTCCAGAAAGTTATCTAAGAGTGTTTGGATATTTCGATGACAGGTTGCTTCCTGGTATTTTTCTGTGCTGTTTTGGGCCCATCTGTATGAATGTGTGATGCTGTACAGCTGACTGGGCTGTGAATGTCTGATGCTGTACAGCTGACTGGGCTGTGAATGTCTGATGCTGTACAGCTGACTGGGCTGTGAATGTCTGATGTTGTACAGCTGACTGGGCTGTGAATGTCTGATGTTGTACAGCTGACTGGGCTGTGAATGTCTGATGTTGTACAGCTGACTGGGCTGTGAATGTCTGATGTTGTACAGCTGACTGGGCTGTGAATGTCTGATGTTGTACAGCTTACTGGGCTGTGAATGTCTGATGTTGTACAGCTTACTGGGCTGTGAATGTCTGATGCTGTACAGCTGACTGGGCTGTGAATGTCTGATGTTGTACAGCTGACTGGGCTGTGAATGTCTGATGCTGTACAGCTGACTGGGCTGTGAATGTCTGATGTTGTACAGCTTACTGGGCTGTGAATGTCTGATGTTGTACAGCTGACTGGGCTGTGAATGTCTGATGTTGTACAGCTTACTGGGCTGTGAATGTCTGATGTTGTACAGCTTACTGGGCTGTGAATGTCTGATGCTGTACAGCTGACTGGGCTGTGAATGTCTGATGTTGTACAGCTGACTGGGCTGTGAATGTCTGATGCTGTACAGCTGACTGGGCTGTGAATGTCTGATGTTGTACAGCTTACTGGGCTGTGAATGTCTGATGTTGTACAGCTTACTGGGCTGTGAATGTCTGATGTTGTACAGCTTACTGGGCTGTGAATGTCTGATGTTGTACAGCTGACTGGGCTGTGAATGTCTGATGTTGTACAGCTGACTGGGCTGTGAATGTCTGATGTTGTACAGCTTACTGGGCTGTGAATGTCTGATGTTGTACAGCTTACTGGGCTGTGAATGTCTGATGTTGTACAGCTTACTGGGCTGTGAATGTCTGATGTTGTACAGCTTACTGGGCTGTGAATGTCTGATGTTGTACAGCTGACTGGGCTGTGAATGTCTGATGTTGTACAGCTGACTGGGCTGTGAATGTCTGATGTTGTACAGCTGACTGGGCTGTGAATGTCTGATGTTGTACAGCTGACTGGGCTGTGAATGTCTGATGTTGTACAGCTTACTGGGCTGTGAATGTCTGATGTTGTACAGCTTACTGGGCTGTGAATGTCTGATGCTGTACAGCTGACTGGGCTGTGAATGTCTGATGTTGTACAGCTTACTGGGCTGTGAATGTCTGATGTTGTACAGCTTACTGGGCTGTAAATGTCTGATGTTGTACAGCTTACTGGGCTGTAAATGTGTGGTTGATTCCATGTCTGTTCTTTTGAGGAACAACGTAATTTGTCTGTGATCAGACAGAGGTGTTCGTGGCTTGACAGTGAATGGGGCTGAGAGAGAAAGGGTCAATGTCTGTAATCATATAGTCCACTGTACTGTGGCCAAGAGGTGAGCTCTCCCTCTCTTCCCTCTCTCTCTCTTTGCGCTCTCTCTCAGCTCGCTCTCACTCTCTTTCTCTCTCTTTCTCTCTCTCTCTGCTCGCTCTCTCAAATTCAAATTCAGATGGCCTTTTTGGCATGAAATACAATTAGTTGATTTTGCCATAGTGGTACAGTATTTCAGTAACAATAATAATAGTACTTATAATCATGTATACAGGTACAATACTACTGCTGGTGTATTGTGATATCTTCGGTCAATACATTTAATTAAATAAAAAGAAGACCATTCAAAAAAATAGTACATTTGTTTTTGCGTTCTGAAGTTGCTACCCAAGCAGGCTGGTCGTTTTACAACCCTCAAACTGCTGCAAACCAAATAGTAGCATCGAAAAATTATGTGTATAAGTTTTTTTTTCCAACAAAGGAGATGAAGTTTCTGAATTTCCTGGCTGAGCTGCGGGACAATGGAGTTATGAGATTAACATGTCATGGTGTTTTTTTTTTATCAACCAATCAGCGTCCAGGATCCAAACAACCAGGGTCTCTCTTGTACAGACAATACTGTTAGTCTAAGAGGAGGCCCAGGGTCCCTCATCTCTCAGACTACTAACTGCTTTTACCGTGTCCAATTTTACCTACGAGGAAGTGAAGTCACGTTAAATATCTTCTTCCTGTCTGTCAATAGTGAAGTCCCGTTAAATATCTTCTCCTGACTGTCAATAGTGAAGTCACATTAAATATCTTCTCCTGTCTGTCAATAGGGAAGTTAAATATCTTCTCCTGTCTGTCAATAGGGAAGTTAAATATCTTCTCCTGTCTGTCAATAGGGAAGTTAAATATCTTCTCCTGTCTGTCAATAGTGAAGTTAAATATCTTCTCCTGTCTGTCAATAGGGAAGTTAAATATCTTCTCCTGTCTGTCAACAGTGAAGTTAAATATCTTCTCCTGTCTGTCAATAGGGAAGTTAACCTCTTTGATCTCTAGGGGCGCTATTTCATTTTTGGATAAAAAACGTTCCCGTTTTAAGCGCGATATTTTGTCACGAAAAGATGCTCGACTATGCATATTCTTGACAGTTTTTGAAAGAAAACACTCTGAAGTTTCAGAATCTGCAAAGATATTGTCTGTAAGTGCCCCAGAACTCATTCTACAGGCGAAACCAAGATGATGCATCAACCAGGAAATGATCAGAATTTCTGAAGCTCTGTTTTCCATTGTCTCCTTATATGGCTGTGATTGCGCAAGGAATGAGCCTACACTTTCTGTCGTTCCCCCAAAGTGTTAGCAGCATTGTGACGTATTTGTAGGCATATCATTGGAAGATTGACCATAAGAGACTACATTTTCCAAGTGTCCGCCTGGTGTCCCTGCGTCGAAATTGGAGCGTAAAGCCAGGTGCAATTATTTTTCCATTTGAGAGCAAGGAGAAACCAGGCTTCCACGAAGGATATATCATTGAAGAGATATGTGGAAAAACACCTTGAGGATTGATTCTAAACCACGTTTGCCATGTTTCAGTCGATATTATGGAGTTAATTTGGAAAAAAGTTCGCGTTTTGAGGGCTGAATTTTCGTTTTTTTTTTTTTTTTTTTTTTTTTTTTTGGTAGCCAAATGTGATGTACAAAACGGAGCTATTTCTAATACACAAAGAATCTTTTTGGAAAAACGGAGCATCTGCTATCTAACTGAGAGTCTCCTCATTGAAAACATCAGAAGTTCTTCAAAGGTAAGTTATTTTATTTGAAGGCTTTACTTGTTTTTGTGATAGTTGCCTGCTAAATGCTAACGCTAATGCTAACGCTAATGCTAACGCTAAATGCTATGCTAGCTAGCTACTGTTACACAAATGATTGTTTTCCTATGGTTGAAAAGCATATTTTGAAAATCTGAGATGACAGTGTTGTTAACAAAAGGCTAAGCTTGAGAGCTAGCATATTTATTTCATTTCATTTGCGATTTTCATGAATAGTTAACGTTGCGTTATGGTAATGAGCTTAGGTCTATAAATAGAATCCCGGATCCGGGTTTGGTCGTCGCAACAGGTTAAATATCTTCTCCTGTCTGTCAATAGTGAAGTTAAATATCTTCTCCTGACTGTCAACAGTGAAGTTAAATATCTTCTCCTGTCTGTCAATAGTGAAGTTAAATATCTTCTCCTGTCTGTCAATAGGGAAGTTAAATATCTTCTCCTGTCTGTCAACAGTGAAGTTAAATATCTTCTCCTGTCTGTCAATAGGGAAGTTAAATATCTTCTCCTGTCTGTCAATAGTGAAGTTAAATATCTTCTCCTGACTGTCAATAGTGAAGTTAAATATCTTCTCCTGACTGTCAATAGTGAAGTTAAATATCTTCTCCTGTCTGTCAATAGTGAAGTTAAATATCTTCTCCTGTCTGTCAATAGGGAAGTTAAATATCTTCTCCTGTCTGTCAATAGTGAAGTTAAATATCTTCTCCTGTCTGTCAATAGTGAAGTCCCGTTAAATATCTTCTCCTAGCTGTCAATAGTGAAGTTAAATATCTTCTCCTGTCTGTCAATAGTCATGTTAAATATCTTCTCCTGACTGTCAATAGTGAAGTTAAATATCTTCTCCTGTCTGTCAATAGTGAAGTTAAATATCTTCTCCTGACTGTCAATAGTGAAGTCATGTTAAGTATCTTCTCCTGTCTGTCAATAGTCACGTTAAATATCTTCTCCTGACTGTCAATAGTGAAGTTAAATATCTTCTCCTGTCTGTCAATAGTGAAGTCACGGTAAATATCTTCTCCTGTCTGTCAATAGTGAAGTTAAATATCTTCTCCTGTCTGTCAATAGGGAAGGTAAATATCTTCTCCTGTCTGTCAATAGGGAAGTTAAATATCTTCTCCTGTCTGTCAATAGTGAAGTTAAATATCTTCTCCTGTCTGTCAATAGGGAAGTTAAATATCTTCTCCTGTCTGTCAATAGTGAAGTTAAATATCTTCTCCTGTCTGTCAATAGTGAAGTTAAATATCTTCTCCTGTCTTTCAATAGTGAAGTTAAATATCTTCTCCTGTCTGTCAATAGTGAAGTTAAATATCTTCTCCTGTCTGTCAATAGTCACGTTAAATATCTTCTCCTGTCTGTCAATAGTGAAGTTAAATATCTTCTCCTGACTGTCAATAGGGAAGTTAAATATCTTCTCCTGTCTGTCAATAGGGAAGTTAAATATCTTCTCCTGTCTGTCAATAGGGAAGTCCCGTTAAATATCTTCTCCTGTCTGTCAATAGGGAAGTTAAATATCTTCTCCTGTCTGTCAATAGGGAAGTTAAATATCTTCTCCTGTCTGTCAATAGTTAAGTTAAATATCTTCTCCTGTCTGTCAATAGGGAAGTTAAATATCTTCTCCTGTCTGTCAACAGTGAAGTTAAATATCTTCTCCTGTCTGTCAATAGTGAAGTTAAATATCTTCTCCTGACTGTCAATAGGGAAGTTAAATATCTTCTCCTGACTGTCAATAGTGAAGTCCCGTTAAATATATTCTCCTGTCTGTCAATAGTGAAGTTAAATATCTTCTCCTGACTGTCAATAGTCACGTTAAATATCTTCTCCTGACTGTCAATAGTGAAGTTAAATATCTTCTCCTGACTGTCAATAGTGAAGTTAAATATATTCTCCTGACTGTCAATAGTCACGTTAAATATCTTCTCCTGACTGTCAATAGTCACGTTAAATATCTTCTCCTGACTGTCAATAGTGAAGTTAAATATCTTCTCCTGTCTGTCAATAGTGAAGTTAAATATCTTCTCCTGTCTGTCAATAGTGAAGTTAAATATCTTCTCCTGTCTGTCAATAGTGAAGTTAAATATCTTCTCCTGTCTGTCAATAGGGAAGTTAAATATCTTCTCCTGTCTGTCAATAGTGAAGTTAAATATCTTCTCCTGACTGTCAACAGTGAAGTTAAATATCTTCTCCTGTCTGTCAACAGTGAAGTTAAATATCTTCTCCTGTCTGTCAATAGGGAAGTTAAATATCTTCTCCTGACTGTCAATAGTGAAGTTAAATATCTTCTCCTGTCTGTCAATAGTGAAGTTAAATATCTTCTCCTGTCTGTCAATAGGGAAGTTAAATATCTTCTCCTGTCTGTCAATAGTGAAGTTAAATATCTTCTCCTGTCTGTCAATAGTGAAGTCCCGTTAAATATCTTCTCCTGTCTGTCAATAGTCCCGTTAAATATCTTCTCCTGTCTGTCAATAGTGAAGTTAAATATCTTCTCCTGTCTGTCAATAGGGAAGTTAAATATCTTCTCCTGTCTGTCAATAGGGAAGTTAAATATCTTCTCCTGTCTGTCAATAGTCACGTTAAATATCTTCTCCTGACTGTCAATAGTGAAGTTAAATATCTTCTCCTGTCTGTCAATAGTGAAGTCACGGTAAATATCTTCTCCTGTCTGTGTCGTCTCAAATATTGAGCTCTGAGGTAGAGGTTGTATCTGTACCGCCGCTGAGGTGGGCGGGCAACAATGCTCGGAATGTTCCTGTCTCCTTCCTATTGATTGACAGCTGGTGCCGCCAGTCAGGTGGAAGCAGCTCTGTGAGAGGCCACCCCCCCTCTGCCCTCAGGGTTATTCCAAAACAAACCAAATCACACACAACCAAACACACACAACCAATCACACACAACCAATCACACACAACCAATCACACACAACCAAACACACACAACCAATCACACACAACCAATCACACACGACCAATCACACACAACCAATCACACAAGGGGTTAAAACTAACACAGGAGTTGAACTTCCAGGCCCCCAGACACAAACACACAAACCTAATCCTCTTCCTGAGCCTTGTCTTCCTTTTCTTTTCGATGTTCAGGAACCGCAAGTACAATTTGTATCATAGTTCTACTCATAGGAGCACGTAGTGATGGGGGAAAATCTCAATATTATTTTTTGGACGACATATCGGTAGTTTGACTCCAAGTATCGTTTTTTGTTGTTGTTGCCAGGTAGCGTTAGCTTTCCCTAGTTGGCTGTACCTGGAAGATGTTACACATCCATATTTGACTGGAAGTTGTACCTGCTCCAAAACCCTCCGGTAGTTTCCATCCTATAGCTTTGTTCTCCATCTTCATTTTGAAATAGTGAGCCAATGTGTTTTCACCACTTCTATTTCCATGTCTGATCAAAACTCATTTTCTCTCGTCTCTCTGCAGCAGATATCTAGTCAGCAAAATGTTCTGAACATCAAATCGCAAATAAAAATTGGAATCGAAACGTAATACATATCTCACTCACAGGCGAAGAACTGCCACGGCTGGTAGGTCTCTCCGAAGTCAGTGGAACGTTCTAGCACCCACAGGTCTGGTCGAGGAGAGTTGGCAAACTTGATGAGGACATAGGCCACGTGGAAGAGCTGCCATGGAGAAAGAAGAGGGACTGTTAAATACGTTCAAAACAGTTATCTAAGTGAAACATGTGGGGGTGGGGTGGGGGGTGGGGTGGGGGGTGAAATAGTTATTTGGAAAAGAGGATCTGTCGATCTTTCGCCATCACTTAGAGGGCTAGGGCCCCCCCATCCGCCCCCCCACCCAGCCAGCCAGCGATCCATCCACCCACCCAGCCAGCCAGCCAGCGAACCATCCGCCCACCCACCCAGCCAGCCAGCCAGCGATCCATCCACCCACCCCCCCACCCAGCCAGCCAGCCAGCCAGCGATCCATCCACCCCCCCACCCAGCCAGCCAGCCAGCGATCCATCCATCCACCCACCCACCCAGCCAGCCAGCCAGCCAGCGATCCATCCACCCCCCACCCAGCCAGCCAGCGATCCCTCCACCCCCACACCCACCCAGCCAGCCACCCAGCCAGCCACCCACCCATCCATCCATCCATCCACCCACCCAGCCAGCGATCCATCCATCCACCCACCCACCCACCCAGCCAGTCAGCGATCCATCCACCCCCCCACCCAGCCAGCCAGCGATCCATCCACCCCCACACCCACCCAGCCAGCCACCCAGCCACCCATCCAGCCAGCCAGCCAGCCAGCCACCCATCCATCCATCCATCCACCCACCCAGCCAGCGATCCATCCATCCATCCACCCAGCCACCCAACCAGCCAGCGATCCATCCATCCACCCACCCAGCCAGCCAGCCAGCCACCCATCCACCCAACCACCCAGCCAGCCAGCCACCCATCCACCCACCCAGCCAGCCACCCACCCAGCCACCCATCCAGCCAGCCAGCCAGCCAGCCAGCCACCCAGCCAGCCAGCCAGCAACCCACCCATCCATCCATCTACCCACCCAGCCAGCGATCCATCCATCCACCCACCCAGCCAGCCAGCCAGCCAGCCACCCACCCAGCCAGCCACCCAGCCACCCACCCAGCCAGCCAGCCAGCCAGCCAGCCACCCAGCCAGCCAGCGATCCATCCATCCACCCACCCAGCCAGCCAGCCAGCCAGCCACCCATCCACCCAACCGCCCAGCCAGCCAGCCACCCATCCACCCACCCACCGACCCACCCAGCCAGCGATCCATCCATCCAGCCAGCCACCCATCCAGCCAGCCAGCCAAGCCAGCCAGCCAGCCAGCCAGCCAGCCAGCCAGCCACCCATCCAGCCAGCTACCCATCCAGCAATCCATCCATCCATCTACCCATCCAGCCAGCCAGCCACCCATCCACACAGCCAGCCACCCATCCAGGCACCCAGCCAGCCAGCCACCCATCCATCCACCCACCCACCCATCCACCCAGCCAGCCAGCCACCCAGGCACCTACCCACACACTCAATATCCCTTTGGGGTTAATTACTGTACACATTCCTTCGGGAGTTGGTAGTGCATTTCTGAATCCTGCCCCAGGTTATCATGGTGATTAGCTGAGGAAGAGAGGAGAGGGGAGGGAAGAGGAGAGAGGAGAGGGGAGGAGGAGAGGAGAGGGGAGGAGGAGAGGAGAGGGGAGGAGGAGAAGAGAGGGGAGGAGGAGAGGAGAGGGAAGAGAAGAGGAGAGGGGAGGAGGAGAGGAGAGGAGAGGAGGAAAGAGAAGAGGAGAGGAGAGGAGAGGGGAGAGGAGAGGAGAGGAACGGAGGGATGACCGATGGGCCTGTTGACACCTGAGGCAGGGGGAGAGAGAGGGATTGGGAAGGAAAGAAAAGGAGAGAGGTAGAGAGAGAGCGAAAGAGGGAAGACAGGGAAGGAGGTGACTCCGTCTCACACACGCCCAGGTCAGAATGTCACAGGCCAAAGGGAGTTTACAGTCTGATCTCAAGGGAAGATAGAGGAAGAGAGAGATCCTCAGGGAGAGAGTGACCCCAGACGATCAAAGCACGCCCAGGTCAGAGTAACATGACCACAGGGCAAAGTCACAGTGTGTTCTCAGATACAGGAAGACAGGGAGACAGGGAGGGGACCTGGACAGTGTGTTATCAGATACAGGGAGACAGGGAGACTGTCTCTCTGACAAGTCACATCACTCTGCCTCTCTGTCTCTCTGACCAGTCACATCACTCTGTCTCTCTCTCTATGTACATGTCAGAGATAACCTCATCATCCACAGAATAACATAATCGCTAGAGAGAGCTGCCTGATGGACGAGATACAAGACAGGAGAGCCAGGCTGACAGTCTCCTGAGAATAAGTCTATAGAGACAAGACTACCAGACAGGAGAGACAGGCTAACAGTCTCCTGAGAATAAGTCTATAGAGACAAGACTACCAGACAGGAGAGACAGGCTGACAGTCTCCTCAGAATAAGTCTAGAACATACCACTCCCTGCATGCTTCTCGAAGACCCTCTCTCAAACTCAAATTCAAAAAGGCTTCATTAGCATGGAAAGTGTTCCATTTACTTCCTGGTAATTTAGCAGACTCTTATCCAGAGAGCGTCACGCCCTGATCTGTTTCACCTGTCTTTGTGATTGTCTCCACCCACCCCCAGATGTGGTCCTGTTCTCCCCATTAGTCCCCAGTGTATTTATCCCTGTGTTTCCTGTCTCTCTGTGCCAGTGTATTTATCCCTGTGTTTCCTGTCTCTCTGTGTCAGTTCCTCTTGTTTTCCCCATTAGTCCCCAGTGTATTTATCCCTGTGTTTCCTGTCTCTCTGTGCCAGTGTATTTATCCCTGTGTTTCCTGTCTCTCTGTGCCAGTGTATTTATCCCTGTGTTTCCTGTCTCTCTGTGCCAGTGTATTTATCCCTGTGTTTATTGTCTCTCTGTGCCAGTGTATTTATCCCTGTGTTTCCTGTCTCTCTGTGCCAGTGTATTTATCCCTGTGTTTCCTGTCTCTTTGTACTGTATTTATCCCTGTGTTTCTGTATTTATCCCTGCCAGTGTATTTATCCCTGTGTTTCCTGTCTCTCTGTGCCAGTGTATTTATCCCTGTGTTTCCTGTCTCTCTGTGCCAGTGTATTTATCCCTGTGTTTCCTGTCTCTCCAGTGTATTTATCCCTGTGTTTCCAGTGTATTTATCCCTGTGTTTCCTGTCTCTCTGTGCCAGTGTATTTATCCCTGTGTTTCCTGTCTCTTTGTATGTATTTATCCTGTGTTTCCTCTCTGTGCCAGTGTATTTATCCCTGTGTTTCCTGTCTCTCTGTGCCAGTGTATTTATCCTTGTGTTTCCTGTCTCTCTGTGCCAGTGTATTTATCCCTGTATTTCCTGTCTCTCTGTGCCAGTGTATTTATCCCTGTGTTTCCTGTCTTTCTGTACCAGTGTATTTATCCCTGTGTTTCCTGTCTCTCTGTGCCAGTGTATTTATCCCTGTGTATCCTGTCTCTCTGTGCCAGTGTATTTATCCCTGTGTTTCCTGTCTCTCTGTGCCAGTGTATTTATCCCTGTGTTTCCTGTCTCTCTGTGCCAGTGTATTTATCCTTGTGTTTCCTGTCTCTCTGTGCCAGTGTATTTATCCCTGTGTTTCCTGTCTCTCTGTGCCAGTTCGTCTTGTTTTGCCAAGTCAACCCGCGTTTTTTCCTAGATCCCAGTCTTTGATTTTTCCTAGCCCTCCTGGTTTTGACACTTGCCTGTCTTGGCGCCGAACCCGCCTGCCTGACCACTCTGCCTGTCCTGACCTCGAGCCTGCCTATCCCTTGGTACTGTTTGGACTCTGACCTGGTTTATGAACTCTCACCTGTCCCCGACCTGCCTTTTGCCTCCCCAATTTTGTTATAATAAATATCAGAGCTCAACCATCTGCCTTCTGTGTCTGCATTTGGGTTTCACATTGTGCCCTTATGGAGAGACTTACAGTAGTGAGTCATTTAGCAGACATAGATATCCTATCCTCCCCTCCCCTCTTCTCTCCTCCACCCTCCCCCTTCCCCTCTCTACCTCTCCTCCCCTCTCCGCCTCCCCTCTCCGCCTCTCCTCTCCTCTCCTCCCCCTCCCTCTCCTCCCCTCTCCACCTCTCCTCCTCTCCCCCTCCTCCCCTCTCTGCCTCTCCTAACCCCTCCTATCCTATCCTCCCCTCCCCTCCCCTCTCCTCCCTCCTCCTCACCTCCCCTCTCCCTGTGTCCTACCCACTGTCCTCCTCCTCTCCTCCCCCTCCTCCCCTCCCCTCTCCTCCCTCCTCCTCTCTCCTCTCCTTCCCCCTCTCCTCCCCCCTCTTCCCATCCCCTCTCCCGTCCTGCCCTTTCCTCTCCTCCCCTCTCCCACCTGTCCTACCCGCTGTCCTCCCATCTCTCCTGTCCTATGACAGATGTTGAGTGGGTGGACGTCTTAGGGTGGAGTATCTCAGGCTCTACAGAGATACAAAGGAGAGATACAAAGGATACATAATAATGGAGTCACTGCTGTGCCCGTCTGTCTGTCTGTCTGTCTGTCTTGTCCAAGACAACCAATGTCAGCCCAGCACATGGATACAGTACAGTATATATATTCATCCAGACAATATTTATGTCTTGTCTGTCTACTCTGTCGACCCGTGTCGAACCCCTGGAGATAGACTAGAACCAATCAGGTCTCCCTTTACCATACCCTGGAGACAGACTAGAACCAATCAGGTCTCCCTTTACCCTCCTCTGGAGACAGACTAGAACCAATCAGGTCTCCCTTTACCCTCCTCTGGAGACAGACTAGAACCAATCAGGTCTCCCTTTACCCTCCTCTGGAGACAGACTAGAACCAATCAGGTCTCCCTTTACCCTCCTCTGGAGACAGACTAGAACCAATCAGGTCTCCCTTTACCATACCCTGGAGACAGACTAGAACCAATCAGGTCTCCCTTTACCATACCCTGAAGACAGACTAGAACCAATCAGGTCTCCCTTTATCAAACCCTGGAGACAGACTAGAACCAATCAGGTCTCCCTTTACCACTCCATGCTGGGCTAGACCGGGAGGGCTGGGGGTAGAAGGGGTTGAGGTGCTGAGGACTGGGGGTAGAAGGGGTTGAGGTGCTGAGGACTGGGGGTAGAAGGGGTTGAGGTGCTGAAGACTGGGGGTAGAAGGGGTTGAGGTGCTGAGGACTGGGGGTAGAAGGGGTTGAGGTGCTGAGGACTGGGGGTAGAAGGGGTTGAGGTGCTGAGGTGCTGAGGGTAGAAGGGGTTGAGGTGCTGAGGGTACAAGGGGTTGGGGGGCTGGGGGTAGAAGGGGTTGAGGTGCAGAGGTGCTGGGGGTAGAAGGGGTTGAGGTGCTGAGGGTAGAAGGGGTTGGGGGGCTGGGGGTAGAAGGGGTTGGGGGGCTGGGGGTAGAAGGGGTTGAGGTGCTGAGGACTGGGGGTAGAAGGGGTTGAGGTGCTGAGGACTGGGGGTAGAAGGGGGTGAGGTGCTGAGGACTGGGGTAGAAGGGGTTGAGGTGCTGAGGGTAGAAGGGGTTGAGGTGCTGAGGGTAGAAGGGGTTGGAGGGCTGAGGGTAGAAGGGGTAGAAAGGGCTGAGGGCTAGGGGGTGTCGTGGCTGGTGAGGTCACAAAAAGCAGGGGCATTCCCAGGAAGTCCCAGTAAGTCCCAGTAAGTCCCAGTAAATCCCAGGAAGTCCTAGATGGATGAGTGCCATCTATTATGTACTTAGAAGTCCACTTCCTCCAGTATATATAGATACTACAGTATATATAGACACTACAGTATATCTATAGATACTACAGTATATCTATAGACACTACAGTATATCTATAGACACTACAGTATATCTATAGACACTACAGTATATCTATAGACACTACAGTATATCTATAGACACTACAGTATATCTATAGACACTGAGTGTACAAAACATTAAGAACACCTTCCAAATTTTGAGTTGTACCCCCTTTTGCCCTCAAAACAGCCTCAATTCGTCGGGGCGTGGGACTCTACAAGGTGTTGAAAGCGTTCCACAGGGATGCTGGTCCATGTTGACTCCATTGCTTCCCACAGTTGTGTCAAGCTGGCTGAATGCCTTTGAACGTGAAAAATCCAGCAGCATTGCAGTTCTTGACACAAACTGGTGCGCCTGGCACCAACTACTATACCCCTTTCAAAGGCACTTAAATATTTAGTCTTGCCCATTCACCCTCTGAATGGTACACATACACAATCTGTCTCAATTGTCTCAAAAATCCTTCTTTAACCTTCTTTAACCTCCTTCTTTAACCCGTCTCCTCCCCTTCATCTCTACACTGATTGAAGTGGATTTAACAAAATGTATAATCAATCAAATAAATATCAATGGAGCCTGTACTATTCACCTTGGGGTTCTAGAGTTCCTGTCCCTGGGGTTCTAGAGTTCCTGTCCCTGGGGTTCTAGAGTTCCTGTCCCTGGGGTTCTAGAGTTCCTGTCCCTGGGTTCTAAAGTTCCTGTCCCTGGGGTTCTAGAGTTCCTGTCCCTGGGGTTGTAGAGTTCCTGTCCCTGGGGTTGTAGAGTTCCTGTCCCAGGGGTTGTAGAGTTACTATCATTGGGGTTCTAGAGTTCCTGTCCCTGGGGTTGTAGAGTTCCTATCATTGGGGTTCTAGAGTTCCTGTCCCTGGGGTTCTAGAGTCTATGCACAGATCTGCACTCCAATGACATGTTGTCTATAGTTATTACAAAGTCCTCTCAAACATACCACTATAAAACCCGTTAAAATGAGAGAGGGGAAATCACCACGCATCATCGCATGAAGTTCCGACAGGGAAATATTATGGTCTTTTCAAATATAATGGCATGTTTCCCTCCAGATGACAGGCCCAGTCTTTCCATATGAAGACAGGTTTTCCCTCCAGATGACAGGCCCAGTCTCTCCATATGAAGACAGGTTTTCCCTCCAGATGACAGGCCCAGTCTCTCCATATGAAGACAGGTTTTCCCTCCAGATGACAGGCCCAGTCTCTCCATATGAAGGCAGGTTTTCCCTCCAGATGACAGGCCCAGTCTCTCCATAGGAAGACAGGTTTTCCCTCCAGATGACAGGCCCAGTCTCTCCATAGGAAGACAGGTTTTCCCTCCAGATGACAGGCCCAGTCTCTCCATATGAAGACAGGTTTTCCCTCCAGATGACAGGCCCAGTCTCTCCATATGAAGACAGGTTTTCCCTCCAGATGACAGGCCCAGTCTCTCCATATGAAGACAGGTTTCCCCTCCAGATGACAGGCCCAGTCTCTCCATATGAAGACAGGTTTTCCATACAGATGACAGGCCCAGTCTCTCCATAGGAAGACAGGTTTTCCCTCCAGATGACAGGCCCAGTCTCTCCATATGAAGACAGGTTTTCCCTCCAGATGACAGCCCAGTCTCTCCATATGAAGACAGGTTTCCCCTCGAGATGACAGGCCCAGTCTCTCCATATGAAGACAGGTTTTCCCTCCAGATGACAGGCCCAGTCTCTCCATAGGAAGACAGGTTTTCCCTCCAGATGACAGGCCCAGTCTCTCCATTTGAAGACAGGTTTCCCCTCCAGATGACAGGCCCAGTCTCTCCATATGAAGACAGGTTTTCCCTCCAGATGACAGGCCCAGTCTCTCCATATGAAGACAGGTTTCCCCTCCAGATGACAGGCCCAGTCTCTCCATATGAAGACAGGTTTTCCCTCCAGATGACAGGCCCAGTCTCTCCATATGAAGACAGGTTTTCCCTCCAGATGACAGGCCCAGTCTCTCCATAGGAAGACAGGTTTTCCCTCCAGATGACAGGCCCAGTCTCTCCATATGAAGACAGGTTTTCCCTCCAGATGACAGGCCCAGTCTCTCCATATGAAGACAGGTTTTCCCTCCAGATGACAGGCCCAGTCTCTCCATAGGAAGACAGGTTTTCCCTCCAGATGACAGGCCCAGTCTCTCCATATGAAGACAGGTTTTCCCTCCAGATGACAGCCCAGTCTCTCCATAGGAAGACAGGTTTCCCCTCCAGATGACAGGCCCAGTCTCTCCATATGAAGACAGGTTTTCCCTCCAGATGACAGGCCCAGTCTCTCCATATGAAGACAGGTTTTCCCTCCAGATGACAGGCCCAGTCTCTCCATATGAAGACAGGTTTTCCCTCCAGATGACAGGCCCAGTCTCTCCATAGGAAGACAGGTTTTCCCTCCAGATGACAGGCCCAGTCTCTCCATATGAAGACAGGTTTTCCCTCCAGATGACAGGCCCAGTCTCTCCATATGAAGACAGGTTTTCCCTCCAGATGACAGGCCCAGTCTCTCCATAGGAAGACAGGTTTTCCCTCCAGATGACAGGCCCAGTCTCTCCATATGAAGGCAGGTTTTCCCTCCAGATGACAGGCCCTGTCTCTCCATATGAAGACAGGTTTTCCCTCCAGATGACAGGCCCAGTCTCTCCATATGAAGACAGGTATTACCTCCAGATGACAGGCCCAGTCTCTCCATATGAAGACAGGTATTACCTCCAGATGACAGGCCCAGTCTCTCCATATGAAGACAGGTATTACCTCCAGATGACAGCCCAGTCTCTCCATATGAAGACAGGTTTTCCCTCCAGATGACAGCCCAGTCTCTCCATAGGAAGACCGGTTTTCCCTCCAGATGACAGGCCCAGTCTCTCCATAGGAAGACAGGTTTTCCCTCCAGATGACAGGCCCAGTCTCTCCATATGAAGACAGGTTTTCCCTCCAGATGACAGGCCCAGTCTCTCCATATGAAGACAGGTTTTCCCTCCAGATGACAGGCCCAGTCTCTCCATATGAAGACAGGTTTTCCCTCCAGATGACAGGCCCAGTCTCTCCATAGGAAGACAGGTTTTCCCTCCAGATGACAGGCCCAGTCTCTCCATATGAAGACAGGTTTCCCCTCCAGATGACAGGCCCAGTCTCTCCATATGAAGACAGGTTTTCCCTCCAGATGACAGGCCCAGTCTCTCCATAGGAAGACAGGTTTTCCCTCCAGATGACAGGCCCAGTCTCTCCATATGAAGACAGGTTTTCCCTCCAGATGACAGGCCCAGTCTCTCCATATGAAGACAGGTTTTCCCTCCAGATGACAGGCCCAGTCTCTCCATATGAAGACAGGTTTTCCCTCCAGATGACAGGCCCAGTCTCTCCATATGAAGACAGGTTTTCCCTCCAGATGACAGGCCCAGTCTCTCCATATGAAGACAGGTTTTCCCTCCAGATGACAGGCCCAGTCTCTCCATATGAAGACAGGTTTTCCCTCCAGATGACAGGCCCAGTCTCTCCATATGAAGACAGGTTTTCCCTCCAGATGACAGGCCCAGTCTCTCCATATGAAGACAGGTTTTCCCTCCAGATGACAGGCCCAGTCTCTCCATATGAAGACAGGTTTCCCCTCCAGATGACAGGCCCAGTCTCTCCATATGAAGACAGGTTTCCCCTCCAGATGACAGGCCCAGTCTCTCCATATGATGACAGGTTTTCCCTCCAGATGACAGGCCCAGTCTCTCCATTTGAAGACAGGTTTCCCCTCCAGATGACAGGCCCAGTCTCTCCATATGAAGACAGGTTTTCCCTCCAGATGACAGGCCCAGTCTCTCCATATGAAGACAGGTTTTCCCTCCAGATGACAGGCCCAGTCTCTCCATAGGAAGACAGGTTTTCCCTCCAGATGACAGGCCCAGTCTCTCCATATGGAAGACAGGTTTTCCCTCCAGATGACAGGCCCAGTCTCTCCATATGAAGACAGGTTTCCCCTCCAGATGACAGGCCCAGTCTCTCCATAGGAAGACAGGTTTTCCCTCCAGATGACAGGCCCAGTCTCTCCATATGAAGACAGGTTTTCCCTCCAGATGACAGGCCCAGTCTCTCCATATGAAGACAGGTTTTCCCTCCACAGGCCCAGTCTCTCCATATGAAGACCTCCAGATGACAGGCCCAGTCTCTCCATATGAAGACAGGTTTTCCCTCCAGATGACAGGCCCAGTCTCTCCATATGAAGACAGGTTTTCCCTCCAGATGACAGGCCCAGTCCCTCCATATGAAGACAGGTTTTCCCTCCAGATGACAGGCCCAGTCTCTCCATATGAAGACAGGTTTTCCCTCCAGATGACAGGCCCAGTCTCTCCATATGAAGACAGGTTTTCCCTCCAGATGACAGGCCCAGTCTCTCCATAGGAAGACAGGTTTTCCCTCCAGATGACAGGCCCAGTCTCTCCATATGAAGACAGGTTTTCCCTCCAGATGACAGCCCAGTCTCTCCATAGGAAGACAGGTTTCCCCTCCAGATGACAGGCCCAGTCTCTCCATATGACGACAGGTTTCCCCTCCAGATGACAGGCCCAGTCTCTCCATATGATGACAGGTTTTCCCTCCAGATGACAGGC
>NC_092162.1:71165301-71185301 GCF_045791955.1 Oncorhynchus clarkii lewisi
GGTTAGAGTGTTGGCCTAGTGCTTAGAGTAGTTACCTAGTGGTTAGAGTGTTGGCCTAGTGGTTAGAGTGTTGGCCTAGTGGTTAGAGTGTTGGCCTAGTGGTTAGAGTGTTGACCTAGTGGTTAGAGTGTTGGCCTAGTGGTTAGAGTGTTGGCCTAGTGGTTAGAGTGTTGACCTAGTGGTTAGAGTGTTGACCTAGTGGTTCGAGTAGTTACCTAGTGGTTAGAGTGTTGACCTAGTGGTTAGAGTGTTGACCTAGTGGTTAGAGTGTTGGCCTAGTGGTTAGAGTGTTGACCTAGTGGTTAGAGTGTTGGCCTAGTGGTTAGAGTGTTGGCCTAGTGGTTAAAATGTTGACCTAGTGGTTAGAGTGTTGACCTAGTGGTTACCTAGTGGTTAGAGTGTTGGCCTAGTGGTTAGAGTGTTGGCCTAGTGGTTAGAGTGTTGGCCTAGTGCTTAGATTGTTGACCTAGTGGTTAGAGTGTTGACCTAGTGGTTAGAGTGTTGACCTAGAACCTAAAATCTGTCGTTCTGCCCCTGAACAAGGCAGTTAACCCACTTTTCCCTGGTAGGCCGTCATTGTAGATAAGAATTTGTTCTTAACTGACTTAAATAAACTCTAACAGTGTATAGAGAGTCCCCTTAACCCCTCAACCCTCAATAACTCAACCCACAACTCTCCACACCTCAACACTCATATATATAATCGTGTTTCATTTCCTGAGGAGGCTGTAAGAAAGGATTGGAATCTGAGGTATTTGAGGGGGAGAAGAGGGGCCAAGAGCCCTGAGGGGGGAGGGGGGGAGATGGACCCACTGGTTGCCCTCTAGGTTACAGAGAGCTGGTAGTCCCATCCACCAAAACTACCAGGTGTGAAACAGGGAAGGGACTCAGGGGATATGCTAATTTAGTACAGAGCAGACGTAACTCACTCTATTAAATGAGTAAAAACAGGAATATTTTACATTTTGCAAGAAATTAAAAAGGAAATGATCTCAACAGAGAAAAATTTCCTCCTGTGTGCTACCTATATCCCCCCACTAGAATCCCCATACTTTAATGAAGACAGCTTCTCCATCCTAGAGGGGGAAATCAATCATTTCCAGGCCCAGTGACATGTACTAGTCTGTGGCGACCTAAATGCCAGAACCGGACAAGAACCTGACACCCTCAGCACACAGGGGGACAAACACATACCTGGAGGTGACAGCATTCCCTCCCCCCTAGGCACAACTATGACAACATAACCAACAAAAATGGGTCACATTTCTTGTCATGTGGATTCTCGTTGTTCGTGCTTGGGATTATTGTATTTGTTCCTTGTTGGAATCTTGCTTATTTTGGAGTAAATTTTGGATGATTACTCAGAACTGTGTCCTGCGCCTGACTCTGCATTTTTTCATTTTACCAACGTCCTCACAATTATAAAATCCATGCACACAAACATTGGCAAAAAACACATTCATTTCTTTCCACAGGGCTGTGGGGTGAGACAGGGATGCAGCTTAAGCCCCACCCTCTTCAACAAATATATATCAACGAATTGGAGAGGCCACTAGAACAGTCTGCAGCACCCGGCCTCACCCTACTAGAATCTGAAGTCAAATGTCTACTGTTAGCTGATGATCAGATGACCTGGCCTCCACAATCACCCGATCTCAACCAAACTGAGATGGTTTGGAATGAGTTAGACCCCAGAGTGAAGGAACAGCAGCCAACAAGTGCTCAGCATGTGTGGGAACTCCTTCAAGACTGTTGGAAAAGCATTCCTCATGAAGCTGGTTGAGAGAATGCCAAGAATGTGCAAAACTGTCATCAAGGCAAAGGGTGGCTACTTTTTTGGTTACTACATGATTCCATATGTGTTATTTCATAGTGTTGACGACTTCACTATTATTATACAATGTAGAAAATAGTGGTGTGTGTGTGGTGCGTGTAGTGCAGGTGTGTGTGTGTGTGTGTGAGAGAGAGAGAGAGAGAGAGAGAGAGAGAGAGAGAGAGAGACAGAGAGAGAGAGAGAGAGTAGAGCGAGAGAGTAGAGAGAGAGAGAGCAGTTTAAAGGGTAATTACAGGGCCCTGTGTAAGCTATGATTATAAAAGTACACTGCAAACAGAACAGATGTGAGGTCTAGAGGTATGGGAAGGTGGGATGGGAAGAGAAATAGGGATTTAGAAGATCCAGGAGGAATCACCCTCATGTCTTAAAATGTTCCCGTCACCTGGAGCCTCCCTGGGAGAAGGCTTCCGGCCTAGCAGACCCCTTCACCACCCTCATTCCTTACCTCCCAGTCTGTTCTACTTCCTCCTTCATTAGACCTCCCAGTCTGTTCTACTTCCTCCTTCATTAGACCTCCCAGTCCGCTCTACTTCCTCCTTCATTAGACCTCCCAGTCCGCTCTACTTCCTCCTTCATTAGACCTCCCAGTCTGCTCTACTTCCTCCTTCATTAGACCTCCCAGTCTGCTCTACTTCCTCCTTCATTAGACCTCCCAGTCTGCTCTACTTCCTCCTTCATTAGACCTCCCAGTCTGCTCTACTTCCTCCTTCATTAGACCTCCCAGTCTGCTCTACTTCCTCCTTCATTAGACCTCCCAGTCTGCTCTACATCCTCCTTCATTAGACCTCCCAGTCTGCTCTCCTCTACTCCTCCATTAGACCTCCCAGTCTGCTCTCCTCTACTCCTGGTCTTACCACCATCAGAGTTACTACTAGTTAAGTCCTCTGTGCCCCTCTACATGTCAACCTCTCCTCTCCTCTCCTCTCCTCAGTACAACACCTTAACATTTCTCTCCTCTCCTCTCCTCTCCTCTCCTCTCCTCAGTACACCTTAACATTTATCTCCTCTCTTCCTCTTTACAAAACATTACCTTACATCTTACCCACTCAGCTCTTGGATTTTTCCTCCTACACACAGGGAGAAATCCTCTGGTTATGATACAATTCACTCAACTCAAGGATTTTTCTCCTACACAGAGAGACGAATGACCATGAACTGTACTGTACTGTATTCAACAGGCATGAATCTCACTGCTCACTAATTGGAAAGAGGAGACAAATCCTTGCAAGGACACCCGCTCTACACTATAAAACCATGAAACATGTTAATAACCTAAACGGCAGTGTTTAAAATGGAAAGATTAAGCATTTAGATTGGCCGAAACGTATTCTCATCGTTAATAAACACAGACGTTTAGAATGCAAAAAGATTAAACAAGATTGTTATATTTTCCCTGTTTCCAACCAGGAGAAAAGCTTTATCTGTGTTTATCTTTGTTTACTTTCCCATCGTCCTGGAAAAGCTTTATCTGTGTTTATCTTTGTTTACTTTCCCATCGTCCTGGTAAAAGCTTTATCTGTGTTTATCTTTGTTTACTTTCCCATCGTCCTGGTTAAAGCTTTATCTGTGTTTATCTTTGTTTACTTTCCCATCGTCCTGGTTAAAGCTTTATCTGTGTTTATCTTTGTTTACTTTCCCATCGTCCTGGTTAAAGCTTTATCTGTGTTTATCTTTGTTTACTTTCCCATCGTCCTGGAAAAGCTTTATCTCCTGACGTTTTCATAAGTGTTAACCACTAGTGTCCCATCGTCCTGGTTAAAGTGCCTTTCCGTGCCTTATATTCAGATCAGTGTTAGAAATGTCTGTCACCTTATCTAGATTTCCACACAACTGAACAGGGCATTTGATTCAAAAAATGTTTTTAATATTTTCAATGGTTTTGTGGTTGATTTCTGTTTACCTCTCTGAGTGAAAAAAGACGTGGTAGGGGCGTCATTACCATATTTCCCAGCATTCTTTGTCGATTTTTATAATAGTTTTAATATGATAGTTTCCTCGTGCACATTGATTGATTAATTGAAATAACGTACATTTTTTCTAAACTAATCCAATCTGTAAGGGGTTGGGACTTATTCCACCCGTTACTGAGATGATTGTTCCAGTTTAGATGGTTTAGTTTAGTATTGTTCAGTCTTTCACCATAGCAGTGGGTTGTGGATGATGAAATATTCAAATTCTTGGATATCCTCCCACTGGCTGGATTTCGATAGGAATTACTAATCACTTCGCATATTTCAACTTCCTTTGGTGTCCACCTCACCAACAAACTATCATGGTCCAAACACACCAAGACAGTCGTGAAGAGGGCACGACAACACCTTTTCCCCCTCAGGAGACTGAAAAGATTTTGCATGGGTCCCCAGATCCTAAAAAAGTCCTGCACCATCGAGAGCATCCTGACCGGTTGCATCACCGCCTGGTATGGCAACTGCTTGGCATCTGACCACAAGGCGCTACAGAGGATAGTGCGTACGGCCCAGTACATCACTGGGGCCAAGTTTCCTGCCATCCAGGACCTATATACCAGGCGGTGTCAGAGGAAGGCCCAAAATATTGTCAAAGACTCCAGTCACCCAAGTCATGGACTGTTCTCTTTGCTACCTCACGGCAAGCGGTACCGGAGCGCCACGTCTAGGTCCAAAAGGCTCCTTAACAGCTTCTACCCCGCCAAGCTATAAGACTGCTGAACAGCTAATCAAATGGTCACCCGGACTGTTTACATTGTTTTTACATTGCTGCTACTCCATGTTTATTAACTATGCATAGTCACTTTACCCCGACCTACATGTAAAAATGACCTTGACTAACCTGTACGGCCGCACATTGTCTCGGTACCAGTACCCCCTGTATATAGTCACATTGACTCTGTACCGGTACCCCTTGTATATAGTCACATTAACTCTGTACCGGTACCCCCTGTATATAGTCACATTGACTTTGTACCGGTACCCCCTGTATATAGTCACATTCACTCTGTACCGGTACCCCCTGTATATAGTCACATTCACTCTGTACAGGTACCCCCTGTATATAGTCACATTCACTCTGTACAGGTACCCCCTGTATATAGCCTCCACATTGACTCTGTACCAGTACCCCCTGTGTATAGCCTCCACATTGACTCTGTACCGGTACCCCCTGTATATAGCCTCCACATTGACTCTGTACTGGTACCCCCTGTATATAGCCTCCACATTGACTCTGTACCGGTACCCCCTGTATATAGCCTCCATATTAACTCTGTACCGGTACCCCTGTATATAGCCTCCACATTGACTCTGTACCGGTACCCCCTGTATATAGTCACATTAACTCTGTACTGGTACCCCCTGTATATTGTCACATGACTCGGTACCAGTACCCCCTGTGTATAGCCTCCACATTGACTCTGTACCGGTACCCCCTGTATATAGCCTCCACATTGACTCTGTACTGGTACCCCCTGTATATAGCCTCCACATTGACTCTGTACCGGTACCCCCTGTATATAGCCTCCATATTAACTCTGTACCGGTACCCCTGTATATAGCCTCCACATTGACTCTGTACCGGTACCCCCTGTATATAGTCACATTAACTCTGTACTGGTACCCCCTGTATATTGTCACATGACTCGGTACCGGTACCCCTGTATATAGCCTCCACATTGACTCTGTACTGGTACCCCCTGTATATAGCCTCCACATTGACTCTGTACTGGTACACCCTGTATATAGTCTCCACATTGACTCTGTACCGGTACCACCTGTATATAGTCACATTGACTCTGTACCGGTACCCCCTGTATATAGTCACATGACTCGGTACCGGTACCCCCTGTATATAGCCTCCACTTTGACTCTGTACCGGTACCACCTGTAT
The DNA here is from genome assembly GCF_045791955.1 of Oncorhynchus clarkii lewisi. NCBI lineage: Eukaryota > Metazoa > Chordata > Actinopteri > Salmoniformes > Salmonidae > Oncorhynchus > Oncorhynchus clarkii. Next base: position 71,170,997 of record NC_092162.1, read on the forward strand.
AAAGTCACATGACTCTGTACTGGTGCCCCCTGTAAATAGTCACATGACTCGGTACCGGTACCCCCTGTATATAGTCACATTGTCTCTGTACCGGTACCCCCTGTATATAGTCACATGACTCGGTACCGGTACCCCCTGTATATAGTCACATGACTCTGTACCGGTATCCCCTGTATATAGTCACATGACTCTGTACCGGTACCCCCTGTAAATAGTCACATGACTCGGTACCGGTACCCCCTGTGTATAGCCTCCACATTGACTCTGTACCGGTACCCCCCTGTATATAGTCACATGACTCGCTACCGGTACCCCCTGTATATAGTCACATGACTCTGTACCGGTACCCCCTGTATATAGTCACATGACTCTGTACCGGTACCCCCTGTATATAGTCACATGACTCTGTACCGGTACCCCCTGTATATAGTCACATGACTCTGTACCGGTATCCCCTGTATATAGTCACATTAACTCTGTACCGGTACCCCCTGTATATAGTCACATGACTCGGTACCGGTACCCCCTGTATATAGTCACATGACTCTGTACCGGTACCCACTTTATATAGTCAAATGACTCGCTACCGGTATCCCCTGTATATAGTCACATGACTCTGTACCGGTACCCCCTGTATATAGTCACATGACTCTGTACCGGTACCCCCTGTATATAGTCACATGACTCTGTACCGGTACCCCCTGTATATAGTCACATGACTCTGTACCGGTACCCCCTGTATATAGTCACATGACTCTTTACCGGTACCCCCTGTATATAGTCACATGACTCTGTACCGGTACCCCCTGTATATAGTCACATGACTCTGTACCGGTACCCCCTGTATATAGTCACATGACTCGGTACTACCCCCTGTACCTCCACATTAACTCTGTACCCCCTGTATATAGCCTCCACATTGACTCTGTACCAGTACCCCCTGTATATAGCCTCCACATGTATATAGCCTCCACATTGACTCTGTACCAGTATATAGCCCCACATTGACTCTGTACCCCTGTATATAGCCTCCACATTCACTCTGTACCCCCCTGTACCTCCACATTGACCCCGGTACCCCCTGTATATAGCCTCCACATTGACTCTGTACCGGTACCCCCTGTATATAGCCTCCACATTGACTCTGTACCAGGTGCCCTAATAGCCCCTGTATATAGCCTCCACATTGACTCTGTACCGGTACCCCCTGTACCAGCCTCCACATTGACTCCCTGTATATATAGCCTCCACATTGACTCTGTACCGGTGCCCCCTGTATATAGCCTCCACATTGACTCTGTACCGGTACCCCCTGTATATAGCCTCCACATTGACTCTGTACCGGTGCCCCCTGTATATAGTATATAGCCTCCACATTGACTCTGTACCGGTGCCCCCTGTATATAGCCTCCACGTTGACTCTGTACCGGTACCCCCTGTATATATAGTCACATTAGACTCTGTACCGGTACCCCCTGTATATAGTCACATTGACTCTGTACCGGTATATAGTCACATGACCTGTACTGTATATAGCCTCCACATTGACTCTGTACCGGTACCCCCTGTATATAGTCACATGACTCTGTACCGGTACCCCCTGTATATAGTCACATGACTCTGTACCGTAACACCCTGTATATAGCCTCCACATTGACTCTGTACCGGTACCCCCTGTATATAGTCACATGACTCTGTACCGGTGCCCCCTGTATATAGTCACATGACTCTGTACCGGTGCCCCCTGTATATAGTCACATGACTCTGTACCGGTGCCCCCTGTATATAGTCACATTGACTCTGTACCGGTGCCCCCTGTATATAGTCACATGACTCTGTACCGGTGCCCCCTGTATATAGTCACATTGACTCTGTACCGGTGCCCCCTGTATATAGCCTCCACATTGACTCTGTACCGGTGCCCCCTGTATATAGTCTCCACATTGACTCTGTACCGGTGCCCCCTGTATATAGTCACATGACTCTGTACCGGTACCACCTGTATATAGGCACATGACTCTGTACCGTAATACCCTGTATATAGCCTCCACATTGACTCTGTACCGGTACCACCTGTATAAATCCTTGTTAATGTTATTTTATTGTGTTGCTTTTTATTTTATTTTTCAATTTAGTTTATTTAGTAAATATTTTCTTAACTCTATTTCTTGAACTGCTTGTTGGTTAAGGGCTGTTGGTAAAGGGCTGTTGGTTAAGGGCTGTTGGTAAAGGGCTGTTGGATAAGGGCTGTTGGTAAAGGGCTGTTGGTTAAGGGCTGTTGGTTAAGGGCTGTTGGTTAAGGGCTGTTGGTTAAGGGCTGTTGGTTAAGGGCTGTTGGTTAAGGGCTGTTGGTTAAGGGCTGTTGGTTAAGGGCTGTTGGTTAAGGGCTGTTGGTTAAGGGCTGTTGGTTAAGGGTTGTTGGTTAAGGGCTGTTGGTTAAGGGCTGTTGGTTAAGGGCTGTTGGTTAAGGGCTGTTGGTTAAGGGCTGTTGGTTAAGGGTTGTTGGTTAAGGGCTGTTGGTTAAGGGTTGTTGGTTAAGGGTTGTTGGTTAAGGGCTGTTGGTTAAGGGCTGTTGGTTAAGGGCTGTTGGTTAAGGGCTGTTGGTTAAGGGCTGTTGGTTAAGGGTTGTTGGTTAAGGGCTTGTAAGTAAACATTTCACGGTAATGTCTACACTTCTTGTATTCGGCGCATGTGACAAACACAATTTAATTGGATTGTGACACACACGTCTGATCTGGCCCATGACCCAGGATTTTCAGACCACAATGTTGATGATAACTAGGCCCTAACTAAAGGCTGATGATAACTAGGTTATAACTAAAGGATGATGATAACTAGGTTATAACTAAAGGCTGATGATAACTAGGCCCTAACTAAAGGTTGATGATAACTAGGCCCTAACTAAAGGCTGATGATAACTAGGTTATAACTAAAGGATGATTATAACTAGGTTATAACTAAAGGCTGATGATAACTAGGCCCTAACTAAAGGCTGATGATAACTAGGCCCTAACTAAAGGCTGATGATAACTAGGTTATAACTAAAGGATGATGATAACTAGGTTATAACTAAAGGCTGATGATAACTAGGCCCTAACTAAAGGCTGATGATAACTAGGCTGATGATAACTAGGCCCTAACTAAAGGCTGATGATAACTAGGCTGATGATAACTAGGCCCTAACTAAAGGCTGATGATAACTAGGTTGATAACTAGGCCCTAACTAAAGGCTGATGATAACTAGGTTATAACTAAAGTCTGATGATAACTAGGTTATAACTAGGCTGATGATAACTAGGCCCTAACTAAAGGCTGATGATAACTAGGCTGATGATAACTAGGCCCTAACTAAAGGCTGATGATAACTAGGCTGATGATAACTAGGCCCTAACTAAAGGCTGATGATAACTAGGCTGATGATAACTAGGCCCTAACTAAAGGCTGATGATAACTAGGCTGATGATAACTAGGCCCTAACTAAAGGCTGATGATAACTAGGCAGTGAATAAACATCTTCTGGTCTTTACAATCTAAACGCTGTGACACATTTTCATTAACATTCTAAATGCTGTGACACATGTGGTTTTACAGTGTGTGTGTGTGTATGTGTGTGTGTGTGTGTGTGTGTGTCTCTCTCTATCTACTGGTTCTCAAGAAAAGGCAGTGGGTGTGATCTGCTAGCTCTCCAGATGCTGTCTAAGAGTCTAATTGGGTATCTATGTCTATCCATTTGTCTGTCAGAGTATATCAGTATCTGTTATCTCTTGTGTGTCCCAGCTGTTTCCCAATTGACACACATGGCTCTGCCTCCAACAGCTCACAAGAGAAAAGAGGAAGGGAGGAACGAGGAGAGGAGAGAAGCGGGAGAACAGGAGGGGAGGACTCTTTCTAGTACTCAGGAGGCCTTGAACAAATTGGGAAGACGGATACCTCCCCCTGAAGAACCATAATTATCAACATCAACATGAACAGGATAAAGAATAGCCAGAGAACAAGACAGCCGGAGAGAGAGAGGGGCCAGAGAACCAGACAGCCGGAGAGAGAGAGGGGCCAGAGAACGAGACAGCCGGAGAGAGAAAGGGGCCAGAGAACCAGACAGCCGGAGAGAGAAAGGGGCCAGAGAACCAGACAGTCAGAGAGAGAGAGGGGCCAGAGAACCAGACAGTCAGAGAGAGAGAGGGGCCAGAGAACCAGACAGTCAGAGAGAGAAAGGGGCCAGAGAACCAGACAGTCAGAGAGAGAGAGGGGCCAGAGAACCAGACAGTCAGAGAGAGAGAGGGGCCAGAGAACCAGACAGCCGGAGAGAGAGAGGGGCCAGAGAACCAGACAGCCGGAGAGAGAAAGGGGCCAGAGAACCAGACAGCCGGAGAGAGAAAGGGGCCAGAGAACAAGACAGCCGGAGAGAGAAAGGGGCCAGAGAACCAGACATTCAGAGATAGAAAGGGGCCAGAGAACCAGACAGCCAGAGAGAGAAAGGGGCCAGAGAACAAGACAGTCAGAGATAAAAAGGGGTCAGAACACCAGACAGTCAGAGAGAGAAAGGGGCCAGAGAACCAGACAGCCAGAGAACCAGACAGACAGAGAACCAGACAGACAGAGAACCAGACAGACAGAGAACCAGACAGTCAGAGAGAGAAAGGGGCCAGAGAACCAGACAGCCAGACAGCCAGAGAACAGACAGTCAGAGAGAGAAAGGGGCCAGAGAACCAGACAGGCAGAGAACCAGACAGTCAGAGAGAGAAAGGGGCCATAGTACCAGACAGCCAGAGAGAGAAAGGGGCCATAGTACCAGACAGCCAGAGAGAGAAAGGGGCCATAGTACCAGACAGCCAGAGAGAGAAAGGGGCCACAGTACCAGACAGCCAGAGAGAGAAAGGGGCCATAGTACCAGACAGCCAGAGAGAGAAAGGGGCCATAGTACCAGACAGCCAGAGAGAGAAAGGGGCCACAGTACCAGACAGCCAGAGAGAGAAAGGGGCCATAGTACCAGACAGCCAGAGAGAGAAAGGGGCCATAGTACCAGACAGCCAGAGAGAGAAAGGGGCCATAGTACCAGACAGCCAGAGAGAGAAAGGGGCCACAGTACCAGACAGCCAGAGAGAGAAAGGGGCCATAGTACCAGACAGCCAGAGAGAGAAAGGGGCCATAGTACCAGACAGCCAGAGAGAGAAAGGGGCCATAGTACCAGACAGCCAGAGAGAGAAAGGGGCCACAGTACCAGACAGCCAGAGAGAGAAAGGGGCCATAGTACCAGACAGCCAGAGAGAGAAAGGGGCCATAGTACCAGACAGCCAGAGAGAGAAAGGGGCCATAATAAAGAGAAACGTTGTAATGTTGTTTAATGTATTAAATTATATCCTCCTGTCTCTCTGGAATGTATAAAGCAGACTGAAACACTAATCTACCAGGATTTACTGTAGAGATGGTAATGATCCACAACCAGACCAGACTAGTAGATACAGTAATGATCCACAACCAGACCAGACCAGACTAGTAGATACAGTAATGATCCACAACCAGACCAGACTAGTAGATACAGTAATGATCCACAACCAGACCAGACCAGACTAGTAGATACAGTAATGATCCACAACCAGACCAGACTAGTAGATACAGTAATGATCCACAACCAGACCAGACTAGTAGATACAGTAATGATCCACAACCAGACCAGACCAGACTAGTAGATACAGTAATGATCCACAACCAGACCAGACTAGTAGATACAGTAATGATCCACAACCAGACCAGACCAGACTAGTAGATACAGTAATGATCCACAACCAGACCAGACTAGTAGATACAGTAATGATCCACAACCAGACCAGACCAGACTAGTAGATACAGTAATGATCCACAACCAGACCAGACCAGACTAGTAGATACAGTAATGATCCACAACCAGACCAGACCAGACTAGTAGATACAGTAATGATCCACAACCAGACCAGACTAGTAGATACAGTAATGATCCACAACCAGACCAGACTAGTAGATACAGTAATAATCCACAGCCAGACCAGACCAGACTAGTAGATACAGTAATGATCCACAACCAGACCAGACTAGTAGATACAGTAATGATCCACAACCAGACCAGACTAGTATATACAGTAATAATCCACAGCCAGACCAGACCAGACTAGTAGATACAGTAATGATCCACAACCAGACCAGACTAGTAAATACAGTAATGATCCACAACCAGACCAGACCAGACTAGTAGATACAGTAATGATCCACAACCAGACCAGACCAGACTAGTAGATACAGTAATTATCCACAACCAGACCAGACTAGTAGATACAGTAATGATCCACAACCAGACCAGACTAGTAGATACAGTAATGATCCACAACCAGACCAGACTAGTAGATACAGTAATGATTCACAACCAGACCAGACCAGTAGATACAGTAATGATCCACAACCAGACCAGACTAGTAGATACAGTAATGATCCACAACCAGACCAGACTAGTAGATACAGTAATGATCCACAACCAGACCAGACTAGTAAATACAGTAATGATCCACAACCAGACCAGACTAGTAGATACAGTAATGATCCACAACCAGACCAGACCAGACTAGTAGATACAGTAATGATCCACAACCAGACCAGACTAGTAGATACAGTAATGATCCACAACCAGACCAGACTAGTAGATACAGTAATGATTCACAACCAGACCAGACCAGACTAGTAGATACAGTAATGATCCACAACCAGACCAGACTAGTAAATACAGTAATGATCCACAACCAGACCAGACTAGTAGATACAGTAATGATCCACAACCAGACCAGACCAGACTAGTAGATACAGTAATGATCCACAACCAGACCAGACTAGTAGATACAGTAATGATCCACAACCAGACCAGACCAGACTAGTAGATACAGTAATGATCCACAACCAGACCCGACTAGTAGATACAGTAATGATCCACAACCAGACCAGACTAGTAGATACAGTAATGATCCACAACCAGACCAGACCAGACTAGTAGATACAGTAATTATCCACAACCAGACCAGACTAGTAGATACAGTAATGATCCACAACCAGACCAGACTAGTAGATACAGTAATGATCCACAACCAGACCAGACTAGTAGATACAGTAATGATCCACAACCAGACCAGACCAGTAGATACAGCAATGATCCACAACCAGACCAGACTAGTAAATACAGTAATGATCCACAACCAGACCAGACCAGACTAGTAGATACAGTAATGATCCACAACCAGACCAGACTAGTAGATACAGTAATGATCCACAACCAGACCAGACCAGACTAGTAGATACAGTAATGATCCACAACCAGACCAGACTAGTAGATACAGTAATGATCCACAACCAGACCAGACTAGTAGATACAGTAATGATCCACAACCAGACCAGACCAGACTAGTAGATACAGTAATGATCCACAACCAGACCAGACTAGTAGATACAGTAATGATCCACAACCAGACCAGACCAGACTAGTAGATACAGTAATGATCCACAACCAGACCAGACAGTAATGATCCACAACCAGACCAGACTAGTAAATACAGTAATGATCCACAACCAGACCAGACCAGACTAGTAGATACAGTAATGATCCACAACCAGACCAGACTAGTAGATACAGTAATGATCCACAACCAGACCAGACCAGACTAGTAGATACAGTAATGATCCACAACCAGACCAGACTAGTAGATACAGTAATGATCCACAGCCAGACCAGACCAGACCAGTAGATACAGTAATGATCCACAACCAGACCAGACTAGTAGATACAGTAATGATCCACAACCAGACCAGACTAGTAGATACAGTAATGATCCACAACCAGACCAGACCAGACTAGTAGATACAGTAATGATCCACAACCAGACCAGACCAGACTAGTAGATACAGTAATGATCCACAACCAGACCAGACTAGTAGATACAGTAATGATCCACAACCAGACCAGACCAGACTAGTAGATACAGTAATGATCCACAACCAGACCAGACTAGTAGATACAGTAATGATCCACAACCAGACCAACATCGGAACAGACAATACCAGACCGGAGCAGACCAGACCAGACCGGACCAGACCAGAGCAGACCAGAGCAGACCAGACCAGACCAGAGCAGACCGGACCAGACCAGACCAGAGCAGAGCAGACCAGAGCGGACCGGACCAGACCAGAGCAGAGCAGACCAGAGCAGACCGGACCAGACCGGACCAGAGCAGAGCAGACCGGACCAGACCAGACCAGAGCAGACCAGAGCAGACCAGACCAGACCAGAGCAGAGCAGACCGGACCAGAGCAGATCGGACCAGACCAGAGCAGAGCAGACCGGACCAGAGCAGACCGGACCAGAGCAGAGCAGAGCAGACCAGACCAGAGCAGAGCAGACCGGACCAGAGCAGACCAGAGCAGAGCAGAGCAGAGCAGAGCAGAGCAGAGCAGACCGGACCAGACCAGAGCAGACCAGAGCAGACCAGACCAGAGCAGAGCAGAGCAGACCAGAGCAGAGCAGACCGGACCAGAGCAGAGCAGACCGGACCAGAGCAGAGCAGACCGGACCAGAGCAGAGCAGAGCAGACCGGACCAGAGCAGAGCAGACCGGACCAGACCAGACCAGAGCAGACCAGACCAGACCAGAGCAGAGCAGAGCAGAGCAGAGCAGACCGGACCAGACCAGAGAGCAGACCGGACCAGAGCAGAGCAGACCAGACATCTCCAGCTGTGTATTATCAGCTGTGTCCCATCTGGTTTCTGACAAGACACAGCTCTTCTGCTACAGCAAAATAAGTCACAAACTAACCTAGGAGAGGAGAGAGAACTCACAAACACACTTGGGAGGGAGAGGACAGCCAGAGACTAGAGACCCAGAGAGCCAGACAGCCTGTGAGGGTGCCAGGCCAGCCAGAGAGAGACTAGAGACCCAGAGAGCCAGACAGCCTGTGAGGGTGCCAGGCCAGCCAGAGAGAGACTAGAGACCCAGAGAGCCAGACAGCCTGTGAGGGTGCCAGGCCAGCCAGAGAGAGACTAGAGACCCAGAGAGCCAGACAGCCTGTGAGGGTGCCAGGCCAGCCAGAGAGAGACTAGAGACCCAGAGAGCCAGACAGCCTGTGAGGGTGGTGCCAGAGTACAGTATAACCTCCATGGTCTGCCTCTGTGGACATACTGTACTGTATGCACTAAAACACAAGCAGACAATTCAAGCTGACCTACACTACTGTCTCCAGTCCAGACCTACACTACTGTCTCCAGTCCAGATACCAACACTACTGTCTCCAGTCCAGAGACCAACACTACTGTCTCCAGAGACCTACCTACTGTCTCCAGTCCAGAGACCTACACTACTGTCTCCAGAGACCTACACTACTGTCTTCAGTCCAGAGACCAACACTACTGTCTCCAGTCCAGAGACCTACACTACTGTCTCCAGTCCAGAGACCTACACTACTGTCTCCAGAGACCTACACTACTGTCTCCAGAGACCTACACTACTGTCTCCAGTCCAGAGACCTACACTACTGTCTCCAGTCCAGAGACCAACTCTATTCTCTCCAGAGACCTACACTACTGTCTCCAGTCCAGAGACCTACACTACTGTCTCCAGAGACCTACACTACTGTTTCCAGAGACCTACACTACTGTCTCCAGTCCAGAGACCAACTCTACTCTCTCCAGAGACCAACACTACTGTCTCCAGAGACCTCTACTCCACAGCATTTCTCTACACCTCGGGTGATGTGAAACACGTCCGTCTGTTATGGATTCTGACAGTTTTATGGAGGAGGGGCCGACTCCCCACACTCTATTTCAACTTCAGCTTGACAGAGATCCCTGGGCTTTTCTCATACGGTTTGGCACGTTTTCATAAGCTTTTCATACGGTAACAAGTTATTGAACAGCTGCAACAACTCAGAACAACACTATTATTATATTATACTGTAATACAGGGCATTCAGAAAGTATTCAGACCTCTTGACCCCTTTTCAACATTTTGTTACGTTAAAGTCTCATTCTAAAATAGATCAAATCATCCCCCCCCCCCTCTCATCAATCTACACACAATAATGACAAAGCAAAAAACAGGTTCTTAGACATTTTGGCAACAAAAAAAAAAAAAAAAAAAAAAAACGGAAATATGACCTTTTACGTAAGTATTCAGACGCTTTCCTCAGATACTTTGTTGAAGCACCTTTGGCAGCGATTACAGCCGTAGAGATGGTGCCAGGTTTCCTCCAGATGTGACACTTGGCATTCAGGCCAAGGAGTTCAATCTTGGTTTCATCAGACCAGAGAAGCTTCCGTCTGGCCACTCTACCATAAAGGCCTGATTGGTGGAGTGCTGCAGAGATGGTTGTCCTTCTTGAAGGTTCTCCCATCTCCACAGGGGAACAATGGAGCTCTGTCAGAGTGAACATCGGGTTCTTGTACACCTCCCTGACCAAGGCCCTTCTCTCCTGATTGCTCCATTTGGCCGGGGGGTCAGCTCTAGGAAGAGTCTTGGTGGTTCCAAACTTCTTCCATTTAAGAATGATGGAGGCCACTGTGTTCTTGGGAACCTTCAATGCTGCAAAAAATATTATGGTACCCTTCCCCAGATCTGACAGACACTGTCAACTGTGGGACCTTGTATAGACAGGTGTGTGCCTTTACAAATCATGTCCAATCAATTGAATTTATACACAGGTGGACTCCAATCAAGTTGTAGAAACATTTCAAGGATGATCAATGGAAACAGGAAGCATCTGAGTTACATTTTTTGTCTCATAGCAAAGGGTCAGAATTCTTACACTACCTGTCAAAAGGTTTAGAAGACCTACTCATTCAAGGGATTTTCTTTTTTAAAACTATTTTTTACATTGTAGAATAATAGTGAATATATCAAAACTATGAAATAACACATATGGAATCATGTAGTAACCAAAAAAAGATTATTCAAATAGCCACTCGTTGCCTTGATGACAGCTTTGCACACTCTTGGCATTCTCTCAACCAGCTTCACCTGGAATGCTTTTCCAACAGTCTTGAAGGAGTTCCTACATATGCTGAGCACTTGTTGGCTGCTTTCCCTTCACTCTTCGGTCCGACACATCCCAAACCATCTCAATTTGGTTGAGGTCGGGGGATTGTGGAGGCCAGGTCATCTGATGCAGCACTCCATCACTCTCCTTCTTGGTAAAATAGCCCTTACGTAGCCTGGAGGTTTGTTGGGTCATTGTCCTGTTGAAAAACAAATGATAGTCCCACTAAGCGCAAACCAGATGGGATGGCTTATCGCTGCAGAATGCTGTGGTTGCCATGCTGGTTAAGTGTGCCTTGAATTCTAAATAAATCAAAGACAATGTCACCAGCAAAGCACCCCCACACCTCCTCCTCCATGCTTCACGGTGGGAAATACATGTGCGGAAATCATCTGTTCACAAAGACACGGCGGTTGGAACCAAAAATCTCAGACAGATTTCCACCAGTCTAATGTCCATTGCTTGTGTTGCTTGTGTTGCTTGTGTTGCTTGTGTTGCTTGTGTTTTTTGGCCCAAGTAAGTCTCTTCTTCTTCTTGGTGTCCTTTCGTAGTGGCCTGATTCACGAAGTCTCCTCTGAACAGTTGATGTTGAGATGTGTCTGTTACTTGAACTCTGTGAAACATTTATTTGGGCTGCAATTTCTGAGGCTGGTAACTCTAATGAACTTATCCTCTGCAGCAGAGGTGACTCTGGGTCTTCCTTTCCTGTGGCGGTCCTCATGAGAGCCAGTTAACTCTAATGAACTTATCCTCTGCAGCAGAGGTGACTCTGGGTCTTCCTTTCCTGTGGCGGTCCTCATGAGAGCCAGTTTCATTATAGCGCTTAATGGTTTATGCGACTGCACTTCAAGAAACTTTAACAGTTCTTGAAATGTTCCGAATTTTCTGGATTGACTGACCCTCATGTCTTAAAGTAATGATGGACTGTCATTTCTCTTTGCTCATTTGAGCTGTTCTTGCCATAATATGGACTTGGTATTTTACCAAATAGGGCTCTCTTCTGTATACCAACACTACCTTGTCACAACACAACTGATTGGCTGAAACGCATTAAGGAGGAAAGAAATTGATGAATGAATTCACTTTTAACAAGTCACACCTGTTAATTGAAATGCATTTCAGGTGACTACCTTATGAAGCTGGTTGAGAGAATGCCAAGAGTGTGTAAAGATGTCATCAAGGCAAAGGGTGACTACTTTGAAGAATCTCATATATAAAATGTTGATTTGTTTAACACTTTTTTGGTTACTACATGATTCCACATGTGTTATTTCATGGTTTTGATGTCTTCACTATTATTCTACAATGTAGAAAATAGTAAAAATATAGAAAAACCTTTGAATGAGTAGGTGTTCTAAAACCTTGGACCGGTAGTGTATGTAAAAACGGTATTTATGTTTTATACATTTGCAAAAATGTATAGAAACCTGTTTTCACTTTGTCATTATGGGGTATTGTGATGTCATTATGGGGTATTGTGATGTCATTATGGGGTATTGTGATGTCATTATGGGGTATTGTGATGTCATTATGGGGCATTGTGTGTAGACTGATGTGTAAAAATAATACTTGAATCCATTTTAGAATAACGTAACAAAATGAGGAACAATTCCAAGGGTCTGAATACTTTCTGTAAGCACCGTAAACTATTATCATGAGATTCAACATGATTACAACTTTACATTTTTGCCAGTTTCTCAGCAATGGAGATTCTCCATTGAGATGCTGTCTTAATGTCTTAAGGTGTGGGAAACTGGCCATCTGAGTCTCAATTTTACCACAATCCTAATGTCTCCTTCTTTCTTGCCAAAGACCAGGGACAAGGGGCCAGGGACAATATCCACAGAGCTGCAATACTACAACCAGAAACGTATAGAACTGCAGTACTACAATAGAAACCTGTAGAACTGTAGTACTATAACTAGAAAACTGTAGAACTGCAGTACTACAATAGAAACCTGTAGAACTGTAGTACTATAACTAGAAAACTGTAGAACTGCAGTACTACAATATAAACCTGTAGAACTGTAGTACTACAATAGAAAACTGTAGAACTGTAGTACTACAATAGAAAACTGTAGAACTGTAGTACTACAATAGAAAACTGTAGAACTGTAGTACTACATTATAAACCTGTAGAACTGCAGTATTACATTATAAACCTGTAGAACTGCAGTATTACATTATAAACCTGTAGAACTGCAGTATTACATTATAAACCTGTAGAACTGCAGTACTACAGTTAGAAACCAGATACCCCCCATCTCTCCTCAAGCATGATAACATTGTCTTGAGAGAAGTTTTAAATGAGGACTGGTTTGTTACTGTCCTGTGAAGGTTGTGGAGCGTGTCTTCTGAACTAAACTGCCTGTCTATATATGAACTCTGTGCTCGCCCTCCAGAACTAATCTCAGGACCATTAAAGTCTTGATAGACCTGGCAAGAACTACGTAGAGATGACTGAGAGGAAACACAAGCATGGGGAGCGTCCTGATCGGCACTAATAAGGCTACAAATGGTCCAAAGTAGTGCACTATGTAGGTAATAGGGTGCCAAAGGGCTCTGGTCTAAAGTAGTGAAACTATCAGGGTCAGTTTGTTATATCTGGAGTACTTCTCCTGTCCTATTCGGTGTCCTGTGTGAATCTAAGTGTGCGTTCTCTAATTCTCTCTTTCTCTCTCTCGGAGGACCTGAGCCCTAGGACCATGCCCCAGGACTACCTGACATGATGACTCCTTGCTGTCACCAGTCCACCTGGCCGTGCTGCTGCTCCAGTTTCTTTCAACTGTTCTGCCTTATTATTATTCGACCATGCTGGTCATTTATGAACATTTGAACATCTTGGCCATGTTCTGTTATAATCTCCACCCGGCACAGCCAGAAGAGGACTGGCCATCCCACATATGCTCTCTCTAATTCTCTCTTTCTTTCTCTCTCTCGGAGGACCTGAGCCCTAGGACCATGCCCCAGGAATACCTGACATGATGACTCCTTGCTGTCCCCAGTCCACCTGACTGTGCTGCTGCTCCAGTTTCAACTGTTCTGCCTTATTATTATTCGACCATGCTGGTCATTTATGAACATTTGAACATCTTGACCATGTTCTGTTATAATCTCCACCCGGCACAGCCAGAAGAGGACTGGCCACTCCACATAGCCTGGTTCCTCTCTAGGTTTCTTCCTAGGTTTTGGCCTTTCTAGGGAGTTTTTCCTAGCCACCGTGCTTCTACACCTGCATTGCTTGCTGTTTGGGGTTTTAGGCTGGGTTT
>NC_092162.1:71190301-71210301 GCF_045791955.1 Oncorhynchus clarkii lewisi
CCAGACACTAGAGGGACAGGTTACAGTCCAGACACTAGAGGGACAGGTTACAGCCCAGACACTAGAGGGACAGGTTACATCCCAGACACTAGAGGGACAGGTTACAGCCCAGACACTAGAGGAACAGGTTACATCCCAGACACTAGAGGGACAGGTTACAGCCCAAACACTAGAAGGACAGATTACAGACATTCAGCCCAGACACTAGAGGGACAGGTTACAGCCCAGACACTAGAGGGACAGATTACAGACATACAGGCCAGACACTAGAGGGACAGGTTACATCCCAGACACTAGAGGGACAGGTTACATCCCAGACACTCGAGGGACAGGTTACATCCCAGACACAAGAGGGACAGGTTACAGCCCAGACACTAGAGGGACAGGTTACAGCCCAGACACTAGAGGGACAGGTTACATCCCAGACACTAGAGGGACAGGTTACATCCCAGACACTCGAGGGACAGGTTACATCCCAGACACTAGAGGGACAGGTTACAGCCCAGACACTAGAGGGACAGGTTACAGCCCAGACACTAGAGGGACAGGTTACAGCCCAGACACTAGAGGGACAGGTTACAGCCCAGACACTAGAGGGACAGGTTACAGTCCAGACACTAGAGGGACAGGTTACAGCCCAGACACTAGAGAGACAGGTTACAGCCCAGACACTAGAGGGACAGGTTACAGTCCAGACACTAGAGGGACTGGTTACAGCCCAGACACTAGAGGGACAGGTTACAGCCCAGACACTAGAGGGACAGGTTACATCCCAGACACTAGAGGGACAGGTTACAGCCCAGACACTAGAGGGACAGGTTACAGCCCAGACACTAGAGGGACGGGTTACATCCCAGACACTAGAGGGAGAGGTTACAGTCCAGACACTAGAGGGACAGGTTATAGTCCAGACACTAGAGGGACAGGTTACATCCCAGACACTAGAGGGACAGGTTACAGACATACAGGCCAGACACTAGAGGGACAGGTTACAGTCCAGACACTAGAGGGACAGGTTACAGACATACAGCCCAGACACTAGAGGGACAGGTTACAGTCCAGACACTAGAGGGACAGGTTACATCCCAGACACTAGAGGGACAGGTAACAGTCCAGACACTAGAGGGACAGGTTACATCCCAGACACTAGAGGGACAGGTTACAGACATACAGGCCAGACACTAGAGGGACAGGTTACAGCCCAGACACTAGAGGGACAGGTTACAGCCCAGACACTAGAGGGACAGGTTACAGACATACAGGCCAGACACTAGTGGGACAGGTTACAGCCCAGACACTAGAGGGACAGGTTACAGCCCAGACACTAGAGGGACAGGTTACATCCCAGACACTAGAGGGACAGGTTACAGACATACAGGCCAGACACTAGAGGGACAGGTTACATCCCAGACACTAGAGGGACAGGTTACAGACATACAGGCCAGACACTAGAGGGACAGGTTACAGACATACAGGCCAGACACTAGAGGGACAGGTTACATCCCAGACACTAGAGGGACAGGTTACAGACATACAGGCCAGGACTCTCACACACTGAATCGAGACTATATGTTTGTGGATTTAACCTAGTTTTAATTGATTTATGGTAAAACATTTTTGTCACAGAAAATGAATGGGATCTCGTAGGTGTTTGTACTCAATACCTGGCGTTCTCGCCTTTAGCAGACAGCATGTGGTCACTGCTACAATGGCGTGATCAGGGGCGTGTTTGGGCCCTCTTTCTTTGCACAGTTGTTGGAATTGATGAGGACTTGTATTTCATCAAAGGGGTCTTTGAGTGCAGCGACACACAGCCACACAATAGGAGAGGGCTGGGTTTCTTTCTGTGGCTGTTTCCTCTCTCTTTGTGTGAATGAGCCGACGGCCCACTGGAGATGAGGAGTTAGCTGATCGTGTCTCAACGGGCACTGAGGTGCTTCTACGCCATTTCAGTTGAAAAGCCCCTCTCCTCCTCCTCCTCCTCCTCCTCCTCCTCCTCACCTCTCCTCCTAGTCCTCCACTCACCTCTATACCTCCTCCTCCTCCTCCTCACCTCTCCTCCTAGTCCTCCACTCACCTATACCTCCTCCTCCTCGTCACCTCTCCTCCTCCTCACCTCTCCTCCTCCTCACCTCTACCCCCCCTCTCCTCTATACCTCCTCCTCCCCTCTCCTCTATACCTCCTCCCCTCTCCTCTATACCTCCTCCTCCCCTCTCCTCTATACCTCCTCCTCCTCCTCCCCTCTCCTCTATACCTCCTCCCCTCTCCTCTATACCTCCTCCTCCTCCTCCCCTCTCCTCTATACCTCCTCCTCCTCCTCTCTCCTCTATACCTCCTCCTCCTCCCCTCTCCTCTATACCTCCTCCTCCCATCTCCTCCTCCTCCTCACCTCTCCTCCTCCTCCTCCTCACCTCTATACCTCCTCCTCCTCCCCTCTCCTCTATACCTCCTCCTCCTCCTCCTCCCCTCTATACATCCTCCTCCTCCCCTCTTTTCTATACTTCCTTCTCCTCCTCCCCTATCCTCCTCCTCCTCCTCTCCTCTCCTCCTCCCCTCTCCTCTATACCTCCTCCTCCTCCCCTCTCCTCTATACCTCCTCCTCCTATCTCCCCCTACCTCCTACTCCTCACCTCTCCTCCTCCTCCTCCCCTCTCCTCTATACCTCCTCCTCCTCCTCCTCCCCTCTATACATCCTCCTCCTCCCCTCTTTTCTATACTTCCTTCTCCTCCTCCCCTATCCTCCTCCTCCCCTCTCCTCCTCCCCTCTATACCTCCTCCTCCTCCTCTCCTCTCCTCCTCCCCTCTCCTCTATACCTCCTCCTCCTCTCCTCTCCTCCTCCCCTCTCCTCTATACCTCCTCCTCCTCCCCTCTCCTCTATACCTCCTCCTCCTCTCCTCTCCTCCTCCCCTCTCCTCTATACCTCCTCCTCCTCCCCTCTCCTCTATACCTCCTCCTCCTATCTCCCCTACCTTCTCCTCCTCCTATCTCCCCCTACATCCTCCTCCTCCTCTCCCCTCCCCCTACTTCCTGCTCACACCTCCTATCTCACCCTACATCCTCCTCCTCACACCTCCTATCTCCCCCCACCTCCTCCTTATCCTCCTCCTCACATCTCCCCCTACCTCCTATCTCTCCCTACCTCCTCCTCCTCCCCTCTCCTCTATACCTCCTCCTATCTCCCCCTATCTCCCCCTACCTCCTCCTCCTCCTATCTCCCCCTACCTCCTCCTCCTCCTATCTCCCCTACCTTATCCTCCTCCTATCTCCCCCTACATCCTCCTCCTCCTCTCCCCTCCCCCTACCTCCTCCCCACCCCTCCTATCTCCCCCTACATCCTCCTCCTCCTCCTATCTCCCACTACATCCTCCTCCTCACACCTCCTATCTCCCCCTACCTCCTCCTTCTCCTCCTCACCCCACCTATCTCCCCCTACCTCCTCCTATCTCCCCCTACCTCCTCCTCCTCACTCCAATCTCTCCTACATCCTCCTCCTCCTCCTCCTGTCTCTCCCTACCTCCTCCTATCTCCCCTATCTCCTTTTTCTCCTCCTCTCCCCTCCTCCTCTCCCCCTCCTCTCCTCCTTCTCCTCTCACCTCCTCCTTCTCCTCCTCCTCTCCCCTCCTCCTCTCCCCTCCTCCTTTTTCCTCCTCCTCTCCTCCTTCTCCTCCTCCTCTCCCCTTCTTCTCCTCCTCCTCCTCCTCCTCCTCCTCTCCCCTTCTCCTCCTCCTCCTATCTCCTCCTCCTCCTACTTCCCTCCGTCTCTCAGAGTTCAAACAGTTTAACTGTTTCCTTCTAAAGGTATTTGTTATCTCCCCCTCCTCACCCCTCCTCCTCTCCCCCCCTCCTCCTCCTCCTCCTCCTATCTCCAGTTTAACTGTTTCCTTCTAAAGGCCAGTATTTGTTATCTCCCTCTTTTGTTCTGTTTCGCCTCTGAGAAAAATGCAATTGATGTATTGGTCCAATATTTGCATGTTCCAGACAGGCAGGTGGGTCTGGGACGAGGTCGGGGACGAGGTTGGGGACGAGGTCGGGGACGAGGTCGGGGACGAGGTCTGGGACGAGGTCGAGGAGGGTCAGGGACGGGGTCGGGGACGAGGTCGGGGAGGGTCGGGGACGAGGTCGGGGAGGGTCAGGGACGAGGTCGGGGAGGGTCGGGGACTTTGTTAAGACAGGTTCCTGACTACAGTGACCTCTAGTGTAGTCAGTACATGTAGAGATCACTGTAGTCAGTACATGTAGAGATCACTGTAGTCAGTACATGTAGAGATCACTGTAGTCAGTACATGTAGAGATCACTGTAGTCAGTACATGTAGAGATCACTGTAGTCAGTACATGTAGAGATCACTGTAGTCAGTACATGTAGAGATCACTGTAGTCAGTACATGTAGAGATCAGGACTAATCTGTCCCACAGCTGGCACAGGCCCAAGGACACAACACACACACACACACACACACACACACACACACACACACACACACACACACACACACACACACACACACACACACACACATGATTATGCACTCACTCATTCACAAAAACACACACCGGTGGCAGGAGGCACAAGCTTCCTCTCTGTCTCTCAAGGCTCCTTTCAAAATAATTCCATTTGACCAACGAACAGGAAGTTAGAAGTTTGGAGCTCTGGGAAGCACACACACAAATGTGCTTATGCACACACACACACACACACACACACACACACACACACACACACACACACACGCACAAACACACACAAGTACAACCACAGAGTATTTGACATTTCAATCCAAGATAGAACACGAATGGTCTCTTTTTACACTTTCCCAGCTGGAAGTCTTCTTCCTCTCCCTTTCTCACCCCGTCTCTCCCTCCGTCTCTCCCTACCTCCCTCCGTCTCCCTCCTTCCCTCCTCTCCCTCCCTCGTCTCTCCCTCCTTCTCTCCCTCCCTCCCTCGTCTCTCCCTCCTTCTCCCTCCTTCTCTCCCTCCCTCCCCCGTCTCTCTCTCTCTCTCTCTCTCTCTCTCTCTCTCTCTCTCTCTCTCCCTCCCTCCCTCCCTCCCTCCCCTCCCTCCCCCGTCTCTCTCTCTCTCTCTCTCTCTCCTTCTCTCCCTACCTCCCTCCCTCCTTCTCTCCCTCCCTCCCTCCTTCTCTCCCTCCCTCCCCCGTCTCTCTCTCTCCTTCTCTCTCTCTCTCCCCCTCACTCCCTCCTTCCCTCCCTCTCTCCCTCCTTCCTTCTCTCCCTCCCTCCTTCTCTCTCTCCCTCCCTCCCTCTCCCCCCTGTGTCTGAGCATCGTACGGAGTGCCAGGGGCACTTAAGCAGTAAGTGGCTCTTTAGAGGAGCTGTGTGTGTGTTTGGATGGGAGTCCCCTTGGGAGGAGGAGATGGAAGAACAGCAGCAGAATGAGAGAGAGAAGAAGACATGGGGGAAAGGGGGGTAATGGGGTTGACATCCCTACTGTTCCTTAATGGATGCTAGTTTTAGCCACAGCATGCTAGTTTTAGCCACAGCATGCTAGTTTTAGCCACAGCATGCTAGTTTTAGCCACAGCATGCTACTTCTATCCACAGCATGCTAGTTTTAGCCACAGCATGCTAGTTTTAGCCACAGCATGCTAGTTTTATCCACAGCATGCTAGTTGCCACTTTCTCCACAGACGCACAAGCAGGGACGACACAGCCACGCACAGACAGACTTTAGATGTCTGATGTCTGATGTCTGATGCCTGATGCCTGATGCCTGATGCCTGATGTCTGATGTCTGATGTCTGATGCCTGATGTCTGATGTCTGATGCCTGATGTCTGATGTCTGATGTCTGATGTCTGATGCCTGATGTCTGATGTCTGATGTCTGATGCCTGATGACTGATGCCTGATGCCTGATGTCTGATGTCTGATGTCTGATGTCTCCGTCCAGTACGGATACGGTTCCTGACGAAGTGAGACGGATAACGTGACTTTTCAAAACCCGCTTTCACTGCCAAGAGATCCGGACCCCCCCCCCCCCCTACTGACTAAAACTGTTCTAGAAAAAGTCTATGATGCACAACAGCGTGGCGTTTTCTTTTCCTAACAAGGGAAAGAGTCCGAATGTTCTTACAGACAGACTGTACAGTGAGCCGCAGCCAAAAGCAGTAGGAGATTCCATTGTGATGAGCTCAGATCTAACCGCTGAAATGAGATCTGACTTCAGTCATGTCAGAGTCAATGCCACCCAAACAGTTAAACATGGGTAGATTTAAACCACTGAGTCGACCCCAGACCTGTTACATCTGCCCCACTGCCTATGATGGGCAGACTGGGCACTTCACATCAGCATCAGTCACAAGGCCTCTGTCCTTCATTTGGTTTTCTGTGGTCTTTTAGAGAATTGCAGTAAACTCTCCACAGTCACAGTGTAAGAAATGCCATTGTTTTTGTGTGGTACTTCACCCCTTCAGGGGAACAGGGTAACACTCAGACGGTGGTTCTGTTTACAGTGTGTGAAGGTGAGGAACGTATCCAAGCTTGTCCACCGGTATAATACCTTCTGGAGTGTTGTCTGTTCAGTGTGTATCTCCGAACACTTCGATACATCACCATAAGAAGAACATGGCAGAGTCTCATTACCTAGTAGAGACCCGGCTCAGTCTCATTATCTAGTAGAGACCCAGCTCAGTCTCATTACCTAGTAGAGACCCGGCTCAGTCTCATTATCTAGTAGAGACCCAGCTCAGTCACATTACCTAGTAGAGACCCAGCTCAGTCTCATTATCTAGTAGAGACCCGGCTCAGTCTCATTATCTAGTAGAGACCCGGCTTAGTCTAATTATCTAGTAGAGACCCAGCTCAGTCTAATTATCTAGTAGAGACCCAGCTCAGTCTAATTATCTAGTAGAGACCCAGCTCAGTCTAATTATCTAGTAGAGACCCAGCTCAGTCTAATTATCTAGTAGAGACCCAGCATAGTCTAATTATCTAGTAGAGACCCAGCTCAGTCTAATTATCTAGTAGACACCCAGCTCAGTCTAATTACCTAGTAGAGACCTGGCTCTGTCTCATTACCTAGTAGAGACCCGGCTCAGTCTCATTACCTAGTAGAGACCCGGCTCAATCTAATTATCTAGTAGAGACCCAGCTCAGTCTCATTATCTAGTAGAGACCCGGCTCAATCTAATTATCTAGTAGAGACCCGGTTCAGTCTCATTATCTTGTAGAGACCCAGCTCAGTCTCATTATCTAGTAGAGACCCAGCTCAGTCTCATTATCTAGTAGAGACCCAGCTCAGTCTCATTATCTTGTAGAGACCCGGCTCAGTCTTATTATCTAGTAGAGACCCAGCTCAGTCTCATTATCTAGTAGAGACCTGGCTCAGTCTAATTATCTAGTAGAGACCCAGCTCAGTCTCATTATCTAGTAGAGACCCGGCTCAGTCTAATTATCTAGTAGAGACCCAGCTCAGTCTAATTATCTAGTAGAGACCCGGCTCAGTCTAATTACCTAGTAGAGACCAAGCTCAGTCTAATTACCTAGTAGAGACCCAGCTCAGTCTCATTATCTAGTAGAGACCCAGCTCAGTCTCATTACCTAGCAGAGACCCAGCTCAGTCTCATTATCTAGTAGAGACCCGGCTCAGTCTAATTACCTAGTAGAGACCCGGCTCAGTCTAATTATCTAGTAGAGACCCGGCTCAGTCTAATTACCTGGTAGAGACCCAGCTCAGACTCATTACCTAGTAGAGACTCAAATCAGTCTCATTACCTAGTAGAGACCCAGCTCAGTCTCATTATCTAGTAGAGACCCGGCTCAGTCTAATTACCTAGTAGAGACCCAGCTCAGTCTCATTATCTAGTAGAGACCCGGCTCAGTCTTATTACCTAGTAGAGACCCAGCTCAGTCTCATTACCTAGTAGAGACCCAGCTCAGTCTTATTACCTAGAAGAGACCCAGCTCAGTCTCATTATCTAGTAGAGACCCAGCTCAGTCTCATTATCTAGTAGAGACCCAGCTCAGTCTTATTATCTAGTAGAGACCCAGTTCAGTCTCATTACCTAGTAGAGACCCGGCTCAGTCTAATTATCTAGTAGAGACCCAGCTCAGTCTTATTACCTAGTAGAGACCAAGCTCAGTCTCATTAACTTGTAGAGACCCAGCTCAGTCTCATTATCTAGTAGTGACCCAGCTCAGCCATATCACGCAGTATAGAGGGAGAGCCTGAGAAAATACTCTCCCCAAAAAACATTACAGCCACCCAGTCCCTCCTCCAGCTTCCAGCCACTACCACAGTTCATCATATAGCCTGCTTGGCCTTGTTGTGTCTCTCTCCCCTGTTGGAGGCCCTCTCCCTCTCTCTCCCTCCCTCTCATCCTCTCTCAGTCCTCTCTAACTGGGGCTGTCATTCGCCTAGTATGGTCAGGGCTGGTTGCTCTCTCTCTCTCTCTCTCTCTCTCTCTCTCTCCCTTTCTCTCTCTCATCTGTCTCTATCTCTCTCTCTTTCTCCCCTCTGTCTCTCTCTCTCCTCTCTTTCTCTCTTTCTCTCTCCCCTGTCTGTCTCTCTCCTCTGTCTCTCTCTCTCCTCTCTTTCTATCTCTCTCTCTCTGTCTCTCTCCCCTGTCTCCTCTGTCTCTCTCTCTCTCTCTCTCCTCTCTTTCTATCTCTCTCTCTCTGTCTCTCTCCCCTGTCTCCTCTGTCTCTCTCTCCTCTTTTTCCCTCTCCCTCTCTCTGTCACATACTCCCCAATGTTGCAAAGGATTTCCCTCTCTTTCTCTCTCTCTGCCTCTCTGGCTCATTTTCCTGCTCACTAAACATAATGAAAGAGAGAGGAGATGTGTGTGTGTGTGTGTGTGTGTGTGTGTGTGTGTGTGTGTGTGTGTGTGTGTGTGTGTGTGTGTGTGTGTGTGTGTGTGTGTGTGTGTGTGTGTGTGTGTGTGTCCCTGTGTGTGCGTGCGTGTGTGTGTGTGTGTGTGTGCGTGTGTGAATGTGTGATAGGGAGAGAGTCATGTATGACAGGGTATGGGGGAGTGGACTCAGTCCAGATTCCATCCAAAACAGAGAGACAGAAAGAGAGTGATTGGCTACTGAAAAGAGACAGAAAGAGAGCGATTGGCTACAGAGAAGAGTCAGAAAGAGAGCGATTGGCTACAGAAAAGAGACAGAAAGAGAGCGATTGGCTACAGAAAAGAGACAGAAAGAGAGTGATTGGCTACAGAAAACAGACAGAAAGAGAGTGATTGGCTACAGAAAAGAGACAGAAAGAGATTGATTGGCTACAGAAAAGAGACAGAAAGAGAGTGATTAGGACTATTAGTCACTCTGGATAAGACTATAGGTCACTCTGGATAAGACACTCTAAGTCACTCTCTCTCTCTCTGTCTCTCTCTGTCTCTCTCGCTCTCTGTCTCTCTCTCTCTCTGTCTCTCTCTCTCTCTCTCTCTCTCTGTCTCTGTCTCTCTCTCTGAATTAAGGGCTGTTGGTAAAGGGCTGTTGGTTAAGGGCTGTTGGTTAAGGGCTGTTGGTTAAGGGCTGTTGGTTAAGGGTTGTTGGTTAAGGGCTGTTGGTTAAGGGCTGTTGGTTAAGGGCTGTTGGTTAAGGGTTGTTGGTTAAGGGTTGTTGGTTAAGGGCTGTTGGTTAAGGGCTGTTGGTTAAGGGCTGTTGGTTAAGGGTTGTTGGTTAAGGGCTGTTGGTTAAGGGCTGTTGGTTAAGGGCTGTTGGTTAAGGGCTGTTGGTTAAGGGCTGTTGGTTAAGGGCTGTTGGTTAAGGGCTGTTGGTTAAGGGCTGTTGGTTAAGGGCTGTTGGATAAGGGCTGTTGGTTAAGGGCTGTTGGTTAAGGGCTGTTGGTTAAGGGCTGTTGGATAAGGGCTGTTGGTTAAGGGCTGTTGGTTAAGGGCTGTTGGTTAAGGGCTGTTGGTTAAGGGCTGTTGGTTAAGGGCTGTTGGTAAAGGGCTGTTGGTTAAGGGCTGTTGGTTAAGGGCTGTTGGTTAAGGGCTGTTGGTTAAGGGCTGTTGGTTAAGGGCTGTTGGTTAAGGGCTGTTGGTTAAGGGCTGTTGGATAAGGGCTGTTGGTTAAGGGCTGTTGGTTAAGGGCTGTTGGATAAGGGCTGTTGGTTAAGGGCTGTTGGCTAAGGGCTGTTGGTTAAGGGCTGTTGGTTAAGGGCTGTTGGTTAAGGGCTGTTGGTTAAGGGCTGTTGGTTAAGGGCTGTTGGATAAGGGCTGTTGGATAAGGGCTGTTGGTTAAGGGCTGTTGGTTAAGGGCTGTTGGTTAAGGGCTGTTGGTAAAGGGCTGTTGGTTAAGGGCTGTTGGTTAAGGGCTGTTGGTTAAGGGCTGTTGGTTAAGGGCTGTTGGTTAAGGGCTGTTGGTTAAGGGTTGTTGGTTAAGGGCTGTTGGTTAATGGCTTGTAAGGAAGCATTTCACGGTAATGTCTACTACACCTGTTGTTTTCGGCGCTTGTGACAAATACAATTTTATTTATTTTCATATTAAGCGAGCAGGTGTTAAGAAGCACGGCTTGGCGGGTCGTGTTTCGACCTTCGCCTCTCCCGAGCCTGTTGGGGAGTTGCAGCGATGAGACCAGATATCAAAAGGGAGAGGAAAAACAACTGAACCCTTCCCATCACACAGAGGTTCCTGTTTGAACCATCACACAGAGGTTCCTGTTAGAACCATCACACAGAGGTTCCTGTTAGAACCATCACACAGAGGTTCCTGTTAGAACCATCACACAGAGGTTCCTGTTAGAACCATCACACAGAGGTTCCTGTTAGAAACATCACACAGAGGTTCCTGTTAGAACCTTTACACAGAGGTTCCTGTTAGAACCATCACACAGAGGTTCCTGTTTGAACCATCACACAGAGGTTCCTGTTAGAACCATCACACAGAGGTTCCTGTTAGAACCTTTACACAGAGGTTCCTGTTAGAACCATCACACAGAGGTTCCTGTTAGAACCTTTACACAGAGGTTCCTGTTAGAACCTTTACACAGAGGTTCCTGTTAGAACCTTTACACAGGGGTTCCTGTTAGAACCTTAACACAGAGGTTCCTGTTTGAAATTTACACAGAGGTTCCTGTTAGAACCTTTACACAGAGGTTCCTGTTAGAACCTTTACACAGAGGTTCCTGTTAGAACCTTTACACAGAGGTTCCTGTTAGAACCTTTACACAGGGGTTCCTGTTAGAACCTTAACACAGAGGTTCCTGTTTGAAATTTACACAGAGGTTCCTGTTAGAACCTTTACACAGAGGTTCCTGTTAGAACCTTTACACAGAGGTTCCTGTTAGAACCTTTACACAGAGGTTCCTAAAACCTTTACACAAAGGTTCCTGTTAGAACCTTTACACAGAGGTTCCTGTTAGAACCTTTACACAGGGGTTCCTGTTAGAACCTTTACACAGAGGTTCCTGTTAGGACCTTTACACAGAGGTTCCTGTTAGAACCTTTACACAGAGGTTCCTGTTAGAACCTTTACACAGAAGTTCCTGTTAGAACCTTTACACAGAGGTTCCTAAAACCTTCACACAAAGGTTCCTGTTAGAACCTTTACACAGGGGTTCCTGTTAGAACCTTTACACAGGGGTTCCTGTTAGAACCTTTACACAAAGGTTCCTGTTAGAACCTTTACACAGAGGTTCCTGTTAGAACCTTTACACAGAGGTTCCTGTTAGAACCTTTACACAGAGGTTCCTGTTAGAACCTTTACACAGAAGTTCCTGTTAGAACCTTTACACAGAGGTTCCTAAAACTTTTACACAAAGGTTCCTGTTAGAACCTTTACACAGGGGTTCCTGTTAGAACCTTTACACAGGGGTTCCTGTTAGAACCTTTACACAGGGGTTCCTGCTAGAACCTTTACACAAAGGTTCCTGTTAGAACCTTTACACAGAGGTTCTTGTTAGAACCTTTACACAGAAGTTCCTGTTAGAACCTTTACACAGAGGTTCCTAAAACCTTTACACAAAGGTTCCTGTTAGAACCTTTACACAGGGGTTCCTGTTAGAACCTTTACACAGGGGTTCCTGTTAGAACCTTTACACAAAGGTTCCTGTTAGAACCTTTACACAGAGGTTCCTGTTAGAACCTTTACACAGAGGTTCCTGTTAGAACCTTTACACAGGGGTTCCTGTTAGAACCTTTACACAAAGGTTCCTGTTAGAACC
This sequence comes from Oncorhynchus clarkii lewisi, assembly GCF_045791955.1. Taxonomy (NCBI): domain Eukaryota; kingdom Metazoa; phylum Chordata; class Actinopteri; order Salmoniformes; family Salmonidae; genus Oncorhynchus; species Oncorhynchus clarkii. Next base: position 71,202,423 of record NC_092162.1, read on the forward strand.
TTTACACAGAGGTTCCTGTTAGAACCTTTACAAAGAGGTTCCTGTTAGAACCTTTACACAGAAGTTCCTGTTAGAACCTTTACACAGAGGTTCCTAAAACCTTTACACAAAGGTTCCTGTTAGAACCTTTACACAGGGGTTCCTGTTAGAACCTTTACACAGGGGTTCCTGTTAGAACCTTTACACAGGGGTTCCTGTTAGAACCTTTACACAAAGGTTCCTGTTAGAACCTTTACACAGAGGTTCCTGTTAGAACCTTTACACAGAGGTTCCTGTTAGAACCTTTACACAGAAGTTCCTGTTTGAACCTTTACACAGAGGTTACTCGAATAACCTTTTCGGGGGGCGGGGCGATGGGGGTTCCTCAAGGAACCTTTTTGACCTGAAAAGGTTCCCCCTGTGCGAGAATCTTTTGAACCCCAAAATATTATTCACGGCTCCTTTACATCTAAGAGTGTACAGTCCACCGTATAGGCCCTGGACAAAAGTAGTGCACTAAATAGGGAACAGGGTCAAAAGTAGTGCACTAAATAGGGAACAGGGTCAAAAGTAGTGCACTAACTAGGGAACAGGGTGCCATAGGGCCCTGGACAAAAGTAGTGCACTAAATAGGGAACATGGTGCCATAGGGCTCTGGTCTAAAGTAGTGCACTAAATAGGGAACATGGTGCCATAGGGCTCTGGTCTAAAGTAGTGCACTATATAGGGAATAGGGTGCCATAGGGCTCTGGTCTAAAGTAGTGCACTATTTAGGGAACAGGGTGCCATTTGGGATATACGGTAAGAGTGAGTAGTGACATGTAATTTTAAAAATCCATATCAATGCCAGGAAACGTTTTTTCTGCCCTGTTGGCGCCATGCCCTCTGCTGCACATGACAAACAATGGCGTACTTTAGTTAACAGTGTGACAGAGATAGATAGAGAGAGAGATATAGTAGAGAGAGAGAGAGAGAGAGAGAGAGAGAGAGAGAGAGAGAGAGATATAGTAGAGAGAGAGAGAAAGAGAGAGAGAGAGACAGAGAGAGAGAGAAAGAGAGAGAGAGAGATATAGTAGAGAGAGAGAGAGAGAAAGAGTGACAGAGAGCAAGAGAAAGAGAGAGAGAAAGAGAGAAAGAGAGAGAAAGAGAGAGAGATATAGTAGAGAGAGAGAGAGAGAAAGAGAGAGCGAAAGTGACAGAGATAGAGACAGCGAGAGAGAGACAGTGAGAAAGAGGGGGAAGAGGGAGGAAGAAAGAGAGAGAGAGAGAAAGAAAGAGGGGAAATGACCCACACTACAGAAGAAGTAAACTAGGAAACCACAGACCATTAGAGAGGGATAAGAGCCTCACTGACCTTTCCCATATGGACATAACGTCAGTCATAGTTGGTTAGGGTCATATCACTCACAACAGAAGAGTCTACATGGACAAAGGTATCAGGCTTTAAAGAAGCCCTACGCAGTAATCACTCCTCCATTTCCTGGTTACTAAAACTCTAATACGTAGCGTCATTTCAGTTTATGTGACAAAATAAAAACTAAATAAGCTAGTATAGTGTAGAGAATCATTGTACCATCTAAACTGCTGTGTAATATATTCTCCATAACCTAAAATATAGTATTTTCAGCTTTTTGAGGCTATATTGTACAAACAACTGAAGTAAAAGAAGCAAAAACTACATTTAATAATGGGAAGCATAGAAATAGTGCACATAGAACAGATCTGCCAATTCTTAGACTTGCTTTCAAGTAGAATGAGTAGAATAACTCACATTTCTATGTGAATTCGGTGCGGTTGCCGTAAAAGTGACATATTGCTTTCATGTTTGTAGTGCCTTACAGTGAACAATGAAACAAACACAATCCAGTCAGTTTTACAATCCTGGCAATTTCGGGGTGTTCTCTAGCATTCTCTAGTGTTCTCTGGTGTTCTCTGGTGTTCTCTAGCTCTCTGGTGTTCTCTAGTTCTCTGGTGTTCTCTTATGTTCTCTAGTATTCTCTAGAATTCTCTAGCGTTCTCTAGCGTTCTCTAGTGTTCTCTGGTGTTCTCTAGTTCTCTGGTGTTCTCTGGTGTTCTCAAGTTCTCTGGTGTTCTCTAGTATTCCTTAGCGTTCTCTGGTGTTCTCTGGTGTTCTCTAGTTCTCTGGTGTTCTCTAGTGTTCTCTAGTTGTCTAGTGTTCTCTGGTTCTCTAGTGTTCTCTGGTGTTCTCTAGCGTTATCTAGTGTTCTCTAGTGTTCTCTGGTGTTCTCTAGTTCTCTGGTGTTATCTAGTGTTCTCTGGTGTTATCTAGTGTTCTCTGGTGTTATCTGGTGTTCTCTGGTTATCTGGTGTTCTCTAGTGTTCTCTAGTTCTCTAGTGTTCTCTGGTTCTCTAGTGTTCTCTGGTGTTCTCTAGTTCTCTGGTGTTCTCTAGTTCTCTGGTGTTCTCTAGTTCTCTGGTGTTCTCTGGTTATCTGGTGTTCTCTAGTATTCTAATGTTCTCTGGTCATCTGGTGTTCTCTGGTGTTCTCTAGTTCTCTGGTGTTTTCTAGTGTTCTCTAGTTCTCTGGTGTTCTCTGATTATCTAGTGTTCTCTAGTTCTCTAATGGGCACCTTACCTTAAATGTGGAAGACACATTTCAGTTGAAGGCATTTAGTTGTACAACTGACTAGGTATCCCCCTTTCCTTTCCCCTAGGAAGCCCTATGGGCCCTGGTCTAAAGTAGTGCACTGTAGAGGGAATAGAGAGCCGTTTGGGACGCAGACAGAGAAATGTTTTCTTCCACTATCTCTGGTATGATTACACCTTACTGTAGGGGGATACCTAGTCAGTTGTACAACAGAAAGGGGGATACCTAGTCAGTTGTACAACAGAAAGGGGGGATACCTAGTCAGTTGTACAACAGAAAGGGGGATACCGAGTCAGTTGTACAACAGAAAGGGGGATACCTAGTCTGTTGTACAACAGAAAGGGGGATACCTAGTCAGTTGTACAACAGAAAGGGGGATACCTAGTCAGTTGTACAACAGAAAGGGGGATACCTAGTCTGTTGTACAACAGAAAGGGGGATACCTAGTCAGTTGTACCTCAGAAAGGGGGGATACCTAGTAAGTTGTACAACAGAAAGGGGGATACCTAGTCAGTTGTACCTCAGAAAGGGGGGATACCTAGTCATTTGTACAACAGAAAGGGAAAGGGGGATACCAACGCTCTAACAACCAGGCTACCAGGAAGTACCACAATGACCAACGGGAAACCAGGAAGTACCACAATGACCAACGTACTAGGATACCAGGAAGTACCACAATGACCAACGCTCTAACCACTAGGCTACCAGGAAGTACCACAATGACCAAATATGTTCCAGAGAGTCGATCTCTGCCATAGATGCTCTGGATCAACCAATCAACAGGCAGCCTACATATTTATATACATATATATAACAACACTGTATTCTACAAATTTCCCAACAACACTGTCAGCTCCATAATTCCCAACAACACCCGGCAGCTCCATAATTCCCAACAACACTGTAAGCTCCATAATTCCCAACAACACTGTAAACTACATAGCCTAATTCCAAAAGATTTAAATGCAAATTTTAACGAAACAGAGATCAGATGGTTGGCATGGAGATGCTGCAATGGACGTTTTACCAGTAAAACTTGAAGAATAGGCCGATCGTTTACGATTGACAGTCATAAATGTGAAGGGACGGTAAACTAAATAGACACAAGGGAACAGGAGGTTCAGAACTGCAGCCTTGGGCAGCTACAGACAGAATTCTGGTAGCAGGAGACAAGGCTTTAAAATACTAAATATGACACACAGGTAGAGATGTGATTCTGAAAGGAACAGACTCGTTACTTAAGTGACTGCAATAGTATTTCAGTATTTAAACACAGAAACTCGTTATATAACTCTGTTACTGATAAAAAGTAATATATTACTCACGAGTGATATTTTGATATGTCAACACTGCTCAGGTATCACATGAACGCACATAAGGCATGTCAAAATGTGTAGAATTGAGATGAATTAGCTTTAAAACTGCAACATTATCTCTCCGTCCCATGTCAAAATGTGTAGAATTGGGATGAATTAGCTTTAAAATTGCAACCTTTTCTCTCCGTCCCATGTCGGGATGAATTAGCTTTAAAACTGCAACCTTTTCTCTCCGTCCCATGTCGGGATGAATTAGCTTTAAAACTGCAACCTTTTCTCTCCGTCCCATGTCAAAATGTTTAGAATTGTAAATGTGTAGGGTACGAGGTAATAACATGGCTTTATACACAGGGTACCAGTACTGAGTCAATGTGCAGGGGTACGAGGTCAATAACATGGCTTTATACACAGGGTACCAGTACTGAGTCAATGTGCAGGGATACGAGGTCAATAACATGGCTTTATACACAGGGTACCAGTACTGAGTCCATGTGCAGGGGTACGAGGTCAATAACATGGCTTTATACACAGGGTACCAGTACTGAGTCCATATGCAGGGGTACGAGGTAATAACATGGCTTTATACACAGGGTACCAGTACTGAGTCCATGTGCAGGGGTACGAGGTAATAACATGGCTTTATACACAGGGTACCAGTACTGAGTCCATGTGCAGGGGTACGAGGTCAATAACATGGCTTTATACACAGGGTACCAGTACTGAGTCCATGTGTAGGGTATGAGGTAATAACATGGCTTTATACACAGGGTACCAGTACTGAGTCCATGTGTAGGGGTACGAGGTCAATAACATGGCTTTATACACAGGGTACCAGTACTGAGTCCATGTGTAGGGTATGAGGTAATAACATGGCTTTATACACAGGGTACCAGTACTGAGTCCATGTGCAGTGGTACGAGGTCAATAACATGGCTTTATACACAGGGTACCAGTACTGAGTCCATGTGTAGGGGTACGAGGTAATAACATGGCTTTATACACAGGGTACCAGTACTGAGTCCATGTGCAGGGGTACGAGGTCAATAACATGGCTTTATACACAGGGTACCAGTACTGAGTCCATGTGTAGGGGTACGAGGTAATAACATGGCTTTATACACAGGGTACCAGTACTGAGTCCATGTGTAGGGGTAGGAGGTCAATAACATGGCTTTATACACAGGGTACCAGTACTGAGTCCATGTGTAGGGGTACGAGGTCAATAACATGGCTTTATACACAGGGTACCAGTACTGAGTCCATGTGCAGGGGTACGAGGTAATAACATGGCTTTATACACAGGGTACCAGTACTGAGTCCATGTGCAGGGGTACAAGGTAATAACATGGCTTTATACACAGGGTACCAGTACTGAGTCCATGTGCAGGGGTACGAGGTCAATAACATGGCTTTATACACAGGGTACCAGTACTGAGTCCATGTGTAGGGTATGAGGTAATAACATGGCTTTATACACAGGGTACCAGTACTGAGTCCATGTGTAGGGGTACGAGGTAATAACATGGCTTTATACACAGGGTACCAGTACTGAGTCCATGTGCAGGGGTACGAGGTCAATAACATGGCTTTATACACAGGGTACCAGTACTGAGTCCATGTGTAGGGGTACGAGGTAATAACATGGCTTTATACACAGGGTACCAGTACTGAGTCCATGTGTAGGGGTACGAGGTCAATAACATGGCTTTATACACAGGGTACCAGTACTGAGTCCATGTGTAGGGGTACGAGGTCAATAACATGGCTTTATACACAGGGTACCAGTACTGAGTCCATGTGCAGGGGTACGAGGTAATAACATGGCATTATACACAGGGTACCAGTACTGAGTCCATGTGCAGGGGTACAAGGTAATAACATGGCTTTATACACAGGGTACCAGTACTGAGTCCATGTGCAGGGGTACGAGGTCAATAACATGGCTTTATACACAGGGTACCAGTACTGAGTCCATGTGTAGGGTATGAGGTAATAACATGGCTTTATACACAGGGTACCAGTACTGAGTCAATGTGTAGGGGTACGAGGTCAATAACATGGCTTTATACACAGGGTACCAGTACTGAGTCCATGTGTAGGGGTACGAGGTCAATAACATGGCTTTATACACAGGGTACCAGTACTGAGTCCATGTGCAGGGGTACGAGGTAATAACATGGCATTATACACAGGGTACCAGTACTGAGTCCATGTGCAGGGGTACAAGGTAATAACATGGCTTTATACACAGGGTACCAGTACTGAGTCCATGTGCAGGGGTACGAGGTCAATAACATGGCTTTATACACAGGGTACCAGTACTGAGTCCATGTGTAGGGTATGAGGTAATAACATGGCTTTATACACAGGGTACCAGTACTGAGTCAATGTGTAGGGGTACGAGGTCAATAACATGGCTTTATACACAGGGTACCAGTACTGAGTCCATGTGTAGGGTACGAGGTAATAACATGGCTTTATACATGGTTCAGTGTTGTTTGCATTTAGCTCTCCTGGTAGGCTTGCGTCACTGGGCAGCTCACGGTAGGGTTTTCTTTCATCATTTGTGATAGTTTGCAAGACCTACCACATCCGACGAGCTTCAGAAACGGCGTAGTAGGATTCGATCTTAGTCCTTTATTGATGCTTAGCCTGTTTGATGGTTCGTCTGAGGGCATAGTGGTATTTCTTATAAGCTTCCGGGTTAGAGGCCCGCTCCTGGAAAGTGGCAGCTCAAGCCTTTATCTCAGTGCGGATGTTGCCTGTAATCCATGGCTTCTGGTTGGGATATATACGTACAGTCACTGTAGGGACGACATCGTTGGTGCACTTATTAATGAAGCCGATGACTGATGTGGTGTATTCCTCAAAGCCATCGGAGAAACTCCCGGAACATACGCAAGCAAAACTGTAGCTTAGCATCCGTTTCATCGGACCACTTCTGTATTTGGCGTGTCACTGGTACTTCCTGTTTGAGTTTTTTGTTTGTTAGCAGGAATAAGAAGGATAGAGTTATGGTCACATTTGCCAAATGGAGGACGAGGGAGAGCTTTGTATGCATTTCTTTGTGTGGAGTAAAGGGGCTCTAGAGTTTTGTCACCTCTAGTTGCCCAGGTGACATGCTGGTAGAAAATAGGTCAAACTGAAATCCCTGGCCACCAGGAGAGGAGCCTCTGGAGAGCAGAACCTTGAGGTATTCTAGAACCTTTAGGTATTCTAGAACCTTGAGGTATTCTAGAACCTTGAGACTTCCTGTCGGTTCTTAACAGAGAGACAGGGACCTCCCCATTGAGCTTCCCCATTGAGCTTCCCCATTGAGCTTCCCTGTTGCTGCCGATGCAGAAGAAAAAACTGCTCGATGGACTGTATATTATCCATGTCCTTGTTCAGCAACGACTCTGAGAAACACGGAATATTCCAGTACTTCAGGTCCCGTTGATAGGACAGTCTCCAACGGAGCTCGTCCAGTTTATTCTCCAGTGATTGTGCCAATAGAATGGAAGGTAGAGGTGGTTTATCTATTCGCCGACGTAGTTTTGTCAGGGTGACTGCTTCTCTTAAGGACGTGTCTCTTTCTCTTCCTGAGCCTCGGGATTAGGGCCTAGGGATCAGTATGTCCTGCACCGCGGACTAGTTGATGTAGAAATCTTCTACCAAATTGAGGTTAGTGATCGCTGCTCTGATGTCTAGAAGCTCTTTTCGGTCACAGGAAGCGATGGCCGAAACATTATATACAAAAAAAGTTACGATCAGAGAATTTTTTTTACGTTTTGAATTTTAAATGTAGCTGTGGTCCCTGGGCAGTTAGAGTTAGGTAAGGGAGAGAGAGGTCATTTAACTGTGGTCCCTAAGCAGTTAGAGTTAGGTAAGGAAGAGAGAGGTCATTTAACTGTGGTCCCTAGGCAGAGTTAGGTAAGGGGGAGAGAGGTCATTTATTTCTGGTCCCTAGGCAGTTAAAGTTAGGTAAGGGAGAGAG
>NC_092162.1:71212801-71217801 GCF_045791955.1 Oncorhynchus clarkii lewisi
TCGCGTGGGTGCTTCTAACTCAACAAATAATCACTGACACACTCAACCGCACACACACCCGCCTGCCCTCGACACGCACCAAGCCCCTTCCTCCTAGCCCACCTACATTCCTGCATTTGAGGGACGGAAGAGAGACAGCCTAGAGAGGGACACCGTCTGTCTCAGCAGAATACAATGCTCTGAGAGGGACACCGTCTGTCTCAGCAGAATACAATGCTCTGAGAGGGACACCGTCTGTCTCAGCAGAATGCAATGCTCTGAGAGGGACACCGTCTGTCTCAGCAGAATGCAATGCTCTGAGAGGGACACCGTCTGTCTCAGCAGAATACAATGCTCTGAGAGGGACACTGTCTGTCTCAGCAGAATGCAATGCTCTGAGAGGGACACCGTCTGTCTCAGCAGAATGCAATGCTCTGAGAGGGACACTGTCTGTCTCAGCAGAATGCAATGCTCTGAGAGGGACACCGTCTGTCTCAGCAGAATACAATGCTCTGAGAGGGACACCGTCTGTCTCAGCAGAATACAATGCTCTGAGAGGGACACCGTCTGTCTCAGCAGAATACAATGCTCTGAGAGGGACACCGTCTGTCTCAGCAGAATGCAATGCGTGGCACCGCGGCGACCATTGAAACGAGAAAAGCGACTAGACTAAAACAGTTGAGGGCGTCCAAAGGAGAAGAACACATCAAAGACTCTTTAGAAGTGTTTTTTGAACAGACGATTAGAGATGGTTCAATGAGACAAAGTTGACACCGTCAGACTGTGGAAACGATACGACTGAATGGATCCTGTTGTTACTGTTTCTAACACTTCATTCGAGTTGTGATCAATTTTAACGTTAATCTGCAATCAGAGAGAAACAGCCTGTTAATTACAGCGATGTAATGATTCAGTGTTGTTGCAGAGCGTAGCGAGACCTTGTCTTTACTCAACAACACCGGCTAACAGAAACAGCCGCCGGGACATTAACATTAATAACGTCAGAACGGTGAAATTATGAGCGACACCAAGACTCAACAACGCTGGTTTAATCACCGCCCCAGTCCTGTGTGTCCATGTGTGCGCGTGTGCGTGTGTGTGTGTGAGAGAGAGAGTTATTAGGGTACCATGGAGAGGTTCTCAGACATAACTCTAACTGTGTCTGTTTTTACTCTTCTCTCTTCTCTCTCTCCCTGCTCCTCTCTCTGTGCTCCTCTCTCTGTGCTCCTCTCTCTCTGCTCCTCTCTCTCTGCTCCTCTCTCTGCTCCTCTCTCTCTGCTCCTCTCTCTCTTCTCTCTCTCCCTGCTCCTCTCTCTGTGTTCCTCTCTCTCTGCTCCTCTCTCTCTCTGCTCCTCTCTCTCTGCTCCTGACTCTCTGCTCCTCTCTCTCTGCTCCCCTCCTTGCTCCTCTCTCTCTGCTCCTCTCTCTCTGCTCCTCTCTCTACTCCTCTCTCTCTGCTCCTCTCTCTGCTTCTCTCTCTCTGCTCCTCTCTCTCTGCTCCTCTCCCTCTGCTCCTCTCTCTGCTCCTATCTCTCTGCTTCTATCTCTCTGCTCCTCTCTCTGCTCCTATCTCTCTGCTTCTATCTCTCTGCTCCTCTCTCTGCTCCTCTCTCTCTGCTCCTCTCCCTCTGCTCCTCTCTCTCTGCTCCTCTCTCTCTGCTCCTCTCCCTCTGCTCCTCTCTCTGCTCCTATCTCTCTGCTTCTATCTCTGCTCCTCTCTCTCTGCTCCTCTCTCTCTGCTCCTCTCTCTGCTCCTCTCTCTGCTCCTCTCTCTCTGCTCCTCTCTCTGCTCCTCTCTCTCTGCTCCTCTCTCTCTGCTCCTCTCTCTGCTCCTATCTCTCTGCTCCTCTCTCTCTGCTCCTCTCTCTGCTCCTCTCTCTCTGCTCCTCTCTCTGCTCCTCTCTCTCTGCTCCTCTCTATCTGCTCCTCTCTCTGCTCCTCTCTCTGCTCCTCTCTCTCTGCTCCTCTCTCTCTGCTCCTCTCTCTCTGCTCCTCTCTCTCTGCTCCTCTCTCTCTGCTCCTCTCTCTCTGCTCCTCTCTCTCTGCTCCTCTCTCTCTGCTCCTCTCTCTGCTCCTCTCTCTCTGCTCCTCTCTCTGCTCCTCTCTCTCTGCTCCTCTCTCTGCTCCTCTCTCTCTGCTCCTCTCTCTGCTCCTCTCTCTCTGCTCCTCTCTCTCTGCTCCTGTCTCTCTGCTCCTCTCTCTCTGCTTCTCTCTCTCTGCTCCTCTCTCTGCTCCTCTCTCTGCTCCTCTCTCTGCTCCTCTCTCGGTGGAAACAACGGTGATTCAACCCAGTGTGTGTGTGTGTGTGTGTGTGTGTGTGTGTGTCCCAGTGTGTGTGTGTGTGTGTGTGTGTGTGTGTGTGTCCCAGTGTGTGTGTGTGTGTGTGTGTGTGTGTGTGTGTCCCAGTGTGTGTGTGTGTGTGTGTGTGTGTGTGTGTCCCAGTGTGTGTGTGTGTGTGTGTGTGTGTGTGTGTGTGTGTGTGTGTGTGTGTGTCCCAGTGTGTGTGTGTGTGTGTGTGTGTGTGTGTGTGTGTGTGTGTGTGTGTGTGTGTGTGTGTGTGTGTGTGTGTGTGTGTGTGTGTGTGTGACCCAGTGTGTGTGTGACCCAGTGTGTGTGTGACCCAGTGTGTGTGTGACCCAGTGTGTGTGTGACCCAGTGTGTGTGTGTGACCCAGTGTGTGTGTGTGTGTGTGTGTCCCTCAGGGTGTGTGTGTGTCCCAGTGTGTGTGTGTGTGTGTGTGTGTGTGTGTGTGTGTGTGTGTGTGTGTGTGTGTGTGTGTGTGTGTGTGTGTGTGTCCCAGTGTGTGTGTGTGTGTGTGTGTGTGCGTGCGTGTGCGTGTGTGTGTGTGTGTGTGTGTGTGTCTAAGAGGAGAGACAGAGACATAAAGAGACTGAGTGAATCAACACCTGTTGCACCAGTGGGTCGTAACTCTACATCTGACCTAGAAATGATACCTGTTGCACCACCTGGGAGCCCTTCCTGCTATGAGCTACGTCTGGACCTAGATACTAGTAGGGAGCAGGCGTAGGGTGTTCAATTGGGACTGTCATTCATCCAGATACGCACAGAAAATATATTTTCAAAAGGATGGGAGTTTCCTGTTCATATTTCAAAAACATCCGTGGCCTTTTGGAGTTTCCTAGACGCGCTGGAATCAATAGCAAAATGATATGCTTAGACTTTTTTAGTTTTTTTTGTGAAACATCTCATCGATTGATAATCAGACACGTCACTGGCTTTTCGGAGTAGAAAAATAATCCACGAAGCTCCACAACATGCCAACAAAATGTTGTGATCAGCCCTGCTAATAGAAGAACCAACCAGACTAATGACGATGAACATTCACCTCAACAAAACTAACATTTCCCAGGCTGATGTTAAACCCCCCCCCCCCTTCCCCCCAAACTACTTTTGTATATATATATATATATATATATATAACTTTAGTTATTTTTAAACGTTAATAATCGATCAAATTGTAGATGGGGCTAACTGTGTTCAATACAGGAAAGAAAACAAACCAGCGCTCCTTTTCACGTCTTGCGCAACTCACAAAAGTGTCCCCAGTTCCGAGTTGGCCTACTTCTTCATTTCACAAAGGAATAACCTCAACCAAATTCCAAAGACTGGTGACACCCAGTGGACCTGCAAACAGGTTCCTAAGAAATATCCCTTGGCAATAACAAGTCAGGGAACAGACAGAGGCAAAAAAAAAAAAAAAAATCTGAACAGTTAGTCCTCGGGGTTTTGCCTGCTACATAAGTTCTGTTATACTCACCGACATGATTCAAACAGTTTTAGAAACTTCAGAGTGTTTTCTATCCAAATCTATGAATAATATGCATATCTTATATTCTTGGCATGAGAAGCAGGAAGTTGAAATTGGGCACGCTATTTATCCAAAAGTGAAAATTCTGCCCCCTAGCCCCAAGAGGTTATTAACAGTCGGATACCTTTATGGGAAGTTCAGTAAACAAACAATATGATACGTACCTTCAACGGCATTAGCCCACTTTATTCCAATATTTTGTTCAGTCAGTGATATTTATTCCCACGGTAGTTCTTTATGTATCCATCCAGTAGTGGTTCAGAAAACAGCGCATGCTTAGTGATGGGCTTACGGGAAGAGATAGACGAAGCGACACGCGTTGCCATGTTTACAACTGCCAGGAGGATGGTAACCCGGGGCACTGCCAAGCAACAGCTTAGTGACGGGCCGCTGCATAGCAACCGTCATTATGAAGTGGATTTAGCCACGACTAGTCTTGTCTTTGGTTGGTGTAAACTCTGATCACAAAGTCAGATGTACAGTAGCTACGGCCGACCTAGTGTTGAGCTGCAGAGAGTCCTACCTGTCACAGGTCCGTACAGGGTGTGTGTGTGTGTGTGTGTGTGTGTGTGTCTGTGTGTCTGTGTGTCTGTGTATATACATGCAACGTATAAAGTCCTACCTGTCCCAGGTCCAAGGTGACGTTGACCTGGTTGAACTCAGTGCTGCGGGAGAGAGGAGGGCTCTGCCACCACCGCTCTGTCCCGTCGATGGCATTGGTGATGGGATGTGCTCTGTCACTGTCCCCTATGGCGCACGTATCACAGTACTGGCCCTGAAGAACACAACAAATAGTATGTTATAGATAGTATAGTCTAGAAGAAAAAGAAACGCACACCTGTTAAGACGAGGTGCTGGCTAGCGGAGTAGAAAACTTGAAAATAAAATAAAAGAGAGCCGCACACCTCTAGGAGCTCAAATGCAAAGATGTAATTACCAACGTTTCGACAGCCGAGCTGTCTTCATCAGGGTAGATAGTATAGTAACATATAATATAGTATAGTATCATATAATATAGTATAGTATAATATAGTATAGTACAATATAGTATAGTATAATACACTGTAGTATAGTGTAATACATTATAATATAGTATATTGTAGTTTAGAATAGTATAGTATAGTTTAATATAGTATAGTATAGTTTAATATAGTATAGTGTCATACAATATAGTATAGTACTATATAATATA
>NC_092162.1:71222801-71235301 GCF_045791955.1 Oncorhynchus clarkii lewisi
CAACAACAGCACCGTAGCTGAGGAACTCTCAGTACTGTTCTCTTCTATCCAACAACATCACCGTAGCTGAGGAACTCTCAGTACTGTTCTCTTCTATCCAACAACAGCACCGTAGCTGAGGAACTCTCAGTACTGTTCTCTTCTATCCAACAACATCACCGTAGCTGAGGAACTCTCAGTACTGTTCTCTTCTATCCAACAACAGCACCGTAGCTGAGGAACTCTCAGTACTGTTCTCTTCTATCCAACAACAGCACCGTAGCTGAGGAACTCTCAGTACTGTTCTCTTCTATCCAACAACAGCACCGTAGCTGAGGAACTCTCAGTACTGTTCTCTTCTATCCAACAACAGCACCGTAGCTGAGGAACTCTCAGTACTGTTCTCTTCTATCCAACAACAGCACCGTAGCTGAGGAACTATCAGTACTGTTCTCTTCTATCCAACAACAGCACCGTAGCTGAGGAACTATCAGTACTGTTCTCTTCTATCCAGGCGGAGTTGAGTTGTACCTACGTCTGTCTTGTAGCTATGTCTGTCCTGTACCTACGTCTGTCCTGTACCTATGTCTGTCCTGTACCTATGTCTGTCCTGTACCTACGTCTGTCCTGTATCTATGTCTGTCCTGTAGCTACGTCTGTCTTGTACCTACGTCTGTCCTGTACCTACTTCTGTCCTGTACCTATGCGGTTCTTCCACAGGCTGCTGAAATTCATACTTTTAATTCAAACTTTTATTAAATAAAATCATTGACTTTTGTGTGTTGATCACCTGGAGATGTACCGATGCCGTATCTCAATTTGAGCAACAGGATTATAATGTGGGTTACAATTAATTAAAACATTTTATGTAGGGGTTGATACATTTTTCGTTAGGGAAAATCAAGTCTGAACAGTTTGTTGTTGTTGTTTTTTTACCCCTTTTTCTCCCCAATTTCGTGGTATCCAATTGTTTTAGTAGCTACTATCTTGTCTCATCGCTACAACTCCCGTACGGGCTCGGGAGAGACGAAGGTTGAAAGCCATGCGTCCTCCGATACACAACCCAACCAAGCCGCACTGCTTCTTAACACAGCGCGCATCCAACCCGGAAGCCAGCTGCACCAATGTGTCGGAGGAAACACCGTACACCTGGCAACCTTGGTTAGCGCGCACTGCGCCCAGCCCGCCACAGGAGTCGCTGGTGCGTGATGAGACAAGGACATCCCTACCGGCCAAGCCCTCCCTAACCCGGACGACGCTAGGCCAATTGTGCGTCGCCCCACGGACCTCCCGGTCGCGGCCGGTTACGACAGAGCCTGGGCGCGAACCCAGAGTCTCTGGTGGCACAGCTGGCGCTGCAGTACAGCGCCCCTTAACCACTGCGCCACCCGGGAGGCAAAGTCTGACATTTTTAAATAGAAATGACAAACTTTAGAATACTTTTTTAATACTTGAATATATTACAAGTTTTCATTTCCTGCTGTACAGGAAATGTCCTGCAACAACAGGATGATCAAATTAATATATGTCATCTGTAGCGGCTTTGATATACTATGTAAACTAAGATTCAATTGGCACAAGCTCATATGCGCTGAGTTGAGAAACACAATTGAGGAAAAAAGTGTTTTCTATCAAAGTTTTTTAAAATTAAGAGTATGCATTTCAGAAGAACCGCAGTTGTACAGGACAGACGTAGGTACAAGACAGACGTAGCTACAGGACAGACATAGATACAAGGTAAGCATTTTCAGATTTTTTGTAAACATTTTTTAGAATTGACAGACTCAATGTTGTTGCTAGGCAGATCAAACGACCAGTTATCAAAACTCAGCTCCGCCCCTCGATATATAAGAGAACGGAAGCTGAGCGTTCCTCAGCCAAGGAGGGTGCTGCTCGTCAAGGAGTTTAACTGAAATTCTGAAGTAGGACAAATATCTAGGCAACAACTCAGCAGTTGCTTGGTTCACAGCGCGAACGGCACAGGTCACTCACCCCCAGGAATGTCAAAACAGGAGGGGAAGAAAGTTCTAGAAAGGTTTTAATAATAAGACGAACAGTGGTGTTGGGGGCTGTGCTTTGTCAAAGTGGGGGTGGGGTTATATCCTGCCTGGTTGGCCCTGTCCGGGGGTATCGTCGGACGGGGCCACAGTGTCTCCCGACCCCTCCTGTCTCAGCCTCCAGTATTTATGCTGCAGTAGTTTATGTGTCGGGGGGCTAGGGTCAGTCTGTTATATCTGGAGTATTTCTTCTGTCTTATCCGGTGTCCTGTGTGAATTGAACTATGCTCCCTCTAATTCTCTCTCTCTCGGAGGACCTGAGCCCTAGGACTATGCCTCAGGACAACCTGGCCTGATGACTCCTTGCTGTCCCCAGTCCACCTGGTTGTGCTGCTGTTCTAGTTTCAACTGTTCTGCCTGCGGCTATGGAATCCTGACCTGTTCACCGGACGTGCTACCTGTCCCAGACCTGCTGTTTTAAACTCTCTCTCTCTACCACACCTGCTGTCTCTAACTCTGAATGATTGGCTATGAAAAGCCAACTGACATTTACTCCTGAGGTGCTGACCTGTTGCACCCTCTACAACCACTGTGATTATTATTATTTGACCCTGCTGGTCATCTATGAACGCTTGAACATCTTGGCCATGTTCTGTTATAATCTCCACCCAGCACAGCCAGAAGAGGACTGGCCACCCCTCATAGCCTGGTTCCTCTCTAGGTTTCTTCCTAGGTTTTGGCCTTTCTAGGGAGTTTTTCCTAGCCACCGTGCTTCTACACCAGCATTGCTTGCTGTTTGGGGTTTTAGGCTGGGTTTCTGTACAGCACTTTATGACATCGGCTGATGTAAAAAGGGCTTTATAAATACATTTTGATTGATTAACAACTTTTTAGTTAGTTATAGGAATTAAGTTCATTTTTAAAAAACTAGCCTTGTTTTATCCAAGCAGGCAAAATCCCACTGGGCACAAACTGGTTTAATAATTTGTCAACGTATTGTGACGTGGAATCTTTGTGGAAAATACACTGGATTTGAAAAAAACCAATTCAACTGTTGTTTTGAGGGTGGAATTAAAACCACAGGATTACGTCTTCATTCTAACCAACATCCAACACAGACAAAAACCTTGTATAAAAGATGTTGAATTTGTACCTTTGAAACAACGTCAGGTTTTCAACATTATGTATCTGCATTATCCACATTCAGAAGAACTTCAGGCTGGGTAGCACAACCTGCTGGAGAGTTGATCTAACTACAGATATTCAATTGGTCTCCCATCCAGAGTATTAACCAAGCTTTAAAATGTGTCACTGACTTCAACCAATGTGCTATCCTGACAACGATCATGGAGAGAGTTCTCTTAATAACTAAATCTGTTCACTGTTGCTAGCAAAGTCAATTTCAATGGGTTTATTTAACAGAGCAAATGGAGATTTCTGAGAGAATTTTGAATTTTTAAAGCACATTTCTCGCTATTCTACACATTTTGCCATGAGGCCGAGTGAACATGTATCATTTTTACTGCTTATTTCCCTGTAATTCTAAACATTTTGGCAATTGGCGTATGACCTGTTCATATGCTATCTGGGGAAAGGGTGGGGGCCGACCCACCTCCAGGTTTTTGTATTTTATTATTTTGGCTTGGGGGCCGCCAGAGGCCGTGGGGCCACCCGCCTTACGAGGCCTGCTAGGGTGTGTTGTACACCATTGATGCACGTTGAAAGGAGGTGCTGTGCCCAGTAGAATAACCTATAATAACAAATACAGGTTGAATAAAATGTAGCTCAAGTTCTTACCTGGATGGTTTGGCTCTGGTGACTTGGGTCCCCTGACACTGGCCCCCCGACCAGCTTGCAATACAAATCGTGTATCGACCTTCCATTGTCCCCCTCTCCACAGGTCGCTGTCGCTGTGATTTTGGTCCCTTCTGCCAGGTTAAAATAAGGTGGGTGCAGGCTGTAGCCATTCACCCCGTTGGTGGGCAGTTCCTGGCCCTGCGCCGAGAGGCCGCAGATTAAGGGGTATAACAGCAGCAATGCAAGTTGTGTAGGGCCGCCAGCCGCAGGGGATACAGTCCCCAACACCAGTCCCCTCGCCATCTTCACCTGCCGGCGCTCTACTCTGCGGTTCGTTGGATAAATAGGCGACTAGGCTACAACGGACAAAACTAATAGAAATGTTCAAGAAAAGAACAGCCGAGATTATAACCTTACTGTGTTGTTACAAAGTAGGCTACCATCGGAAGTATAGCAATATAACAACGATATAAATGAGAGTTTAACTCCGAGTCGTTGCGCGATGAAGAAGTGCACAACAGTCGATGCGCTCTGCTTTTGCTGTGGTGGCTGTGTATCTCTCGCTCCGGCGAGCACCTAACTATCTGTGCTCTGTTCTCTCTCCCTCCCCTACTCTCTCAATTCAATTCCCTCTCTCTTTTTCCGCCCTTAGTGGCTGAACGAGGTAGCTCAGCGCCAAGGTTGACTGGCTCAAATAACATAAAAGTGTATTGGTCGCGTACACAGATGTTATAGCGGATGCAGCGGGAAGCTCCCCAACGGTGCAGTAAAAATGTAAATATACACACATACTAATAAACAACAAAATAGAAACAAGAAATCAAGAATGTCAGAACGAATAACCTAAATAACACTGTACCAGTTAATCCAAATGCAATCTATGAATATATAGGTCCTACACCCAAGAATATATAGCCTAGTGCAGGGTTCCCCAACTGGCGTCCCGCGGGCCGAATTTGGCCCGTAGGTGGTTTTATTTGCCCCCCCCCCCCAAGTTTTATTGGTGTGTGTGAAATTATCATTGTTGGACATAAAAGACTGTAAAAACACCAGGAAAACAGCTCCAAGTGATGTTATATTAAGTCATCTGTAACCAAGTATTACCACACATAGTAGAGAGATGTGTAATCATCCTATACCAATGTAAGTAAGGTTTGAAATTGTTACGTTTTAGTGAAACATTATACAGTTGAAGACAGAAGTTTACATACACTTAGGTTGGAGTCATTGTTAACAAACTATAGTTTTGGCAAGTCGGTTAGGACATATACTGTGTGCATGACACAAGTCAGTTTTCCAACAATTGTTTACAGACAGATTATTTCACTTATAATTCACTGTATCACAATTCCAGTGGGTCAGAAGTTTACATACACTAAGTTGACTGTGCCTGAGTGTGGATCACTGTCTGTCTATGGGCAGCTATGAGGAGTGTGGATCCCTGTCTGTCTATGGGCAGCTATGAGGAGTGTGGATCCCTGTCTGTCTATGGACAGCTATGAGGAGTGTGGATCCCTGTCTGTCTATGGACAGCTATGAGGAGTGTGGATCCCTGTCTGTCTATGGGCAGCTATGAGGAGTGTGGATCCCTGTCTGTCTATGGGCAGCTATGAGGAGTGTGGATCCCTGTCTGTCTATGGGCAGCTATGAGGAGTGTGGATCCCTGTCTGTCTATGGGCAGCTATGAGGAGTGTGGATCCCTGTCTGTCTATGGGCAGCTATGAGGAGTGTGGATCCCTGTCTGTCTATGGGCAGCTATGAGGAGTGTGGATCACTGTCTGTCTATGGACAGCTATGAGGAGTGTGGATCCCTGTCTGTCTATGGGCAGCTATGAGGAGTGTGGATCCCTGTCTGTCTATGGGCAGCTATGAGGAGTGTGGATCACTGTGCTGTTGGCTGTAGGGTCCATTGGAAGCTGTGGCCAGATGTCTCACTTCTCTACGTGTGTTACCATTGCCTCCTGTGTATGAACCTCCTTACTGCCCTTATGGATTCAGACCCATTGGATTGGTGTAAGCATGGGCCAACAGGGACTTTCCACCACGTACTGTTTCTTGGACCAGTTCAATCATTTGAGGGGGACTGAGTGAGTCTACACTTTCAGGGAGAGGGGTATAGAGATTAGGGAGAACCTGTCTCTGCTGTGTACCGACACACACACACACACAAACACATAAACACACACACACGCACGCACGCAGAACGGCATTCCTGACTGAACTCTCTCTCCGTAGTGAAGACCTTAACACAGGTTAACATCTACAAGGCCAGACTGACTACAAGGACACTTACTCAGAGCATGAGTTGACCAGCTGGCAAGTCTCTCTGCTGACTGTTCTCTCTGCTACCAATGCACCAAGCCTCTCAGCTGACTGTTCTCTCTGCTACCGCTTACCATAGCACCAAGCCTCTCAGCTGACTGTTCTCTCTGCTACCGCTTACCAACGCACCAAGCCTCTCAGCTGACTGTTCTCTCTGCTACCGCTTACCAATGCACCAAGCCTCTCAGCTGACTGTTCTCTCTGCTACCAACGTACCAAGTCTCTCAGCTGACTGTTCTCTCTGCTACCGCTTACCAATGCACCAAGTCTCTCAGCTGACTGTTCTCTCTGCTACCGCTTACCAACGCATCAAGTCTCTCAGCTGACTGTTCTCTCTGCTACTGCTTACCAACGCACCAAGTCTCTCCGCTGACTGTTCTCTCTGCTACCGCTTACCAATGCACCAAGCCTCTCAGCTGACTGTTCTCTCTGCTACCAACGTACCAAGTCTCTCAGCTGACTGTTCTCTCTGCTACCGCTTACCAATGCACCAAGTCTCTCAGCTGACTGTTCTCTCTGCTACTGCTTACCAACGTACTAAGCCTCTCAGCTGACTGTTCTCTCTGCTACCGCTTACCAATGCACCAAGCCTCTCAGCTGACTGTTCTCTCTGCTACCAATGCACCAAGCCTCTCAGCTGACTGTTCTCTCTGCTACCGCTTACCAATGCACCAAGCCTCTCAGCTGACTGTTCTCTCTGCTACCAACGTACCAAGTCTCTCAGCTGACTGTTCTCTCTGCTACCGCTTACCAACGCACCAAGTCTCTCAGCTGACTGTTCTCTCTGCTACTGCTTACCAACGCACCAAGTCTCTCCGCTGACTGTTCTCTCTGCTACCGCTTACCAATGCACCAAGCCTCTCAGCTGACTGTTCTCTCTGCTACCAACGTACCAAGTCTCTCAGCTGACTGTTCTCTCTGCTACCGCTTACCAATGCACCAAGTCTCTCAGCTGACTGTTCTCTCTGCTACTGCTTACCAACGTACTAAGACTCTCAGCTGACTGTTCTCTCTGCTACCGCTTACCAATGCACCAAGCCTCTCAGCTGACTGTTCTCTCTGCTACCGCTTACCAATGCACCAAGCCTCTCAGCTGACTGTTCTCTCTGCTACCAACATACCAAGTCTCTCAGCTGACTGTTCTCTCTGCTACCGCTTACCAACGTACTAAGCCTCTCAGCTGACTGTTCTCTCTGCTACCGCTTACCAACGTACCAAGTCTCTCAGCTGACTGTTCTCTCTGCTACCAATGCACCAAGCCTCTCAGCTGACTGTTCTCTCTGCTACCGCTTACCAACGCACCAAGTCTCTCAGCTGACTGTTCTCTCTGCTACTGCTTACCAACGTGCCAAGTCTCTCAGCTGACTGTTCTCTCTGCTACCGCTTACCAATGCACCAAGTCTCTCAGCTGACTGTTCTCTCTGCTACCGCTTACCAACGTACCAAGTCTCTCTGCTGACTGTTCTCTCTGCTACCAAGGTACCAAGTCTCTCAGCTGACTGTTCTCTCTGCTACCGCTTACCAACGTGCCAAGTCTCTCAGCTGACTGTTCTCTCTGCTACCAAGGTACCAAGTCTCTCCGCTGACTGTTCTCTCTGCTACCGCTTACCAACGTGCCAAGTCTCTCAGCTGACTGTTCTTTCTGCTACCAATGCACCAAGCCTCTCAGCTGACTGTTCTCTCTGCTACCGCTTACCAATGCACCAAGTCTCTCAGCTGACTGTTCTCTCTGCTACCGCTTACCAACGTACCAAGTCTCTCAGCTGACTGTTCTCTCTGCTACCAACGCACCAAGACTCTCAGCTGACTGTTCTCTCTGCTACCGCTTACCAACGCACCAAGTCTGGAACCAACAGGACCCTGAACAGCTTCTACCCCCAAACCATAAGACTGATAAATAGTTAGTTAAATAGTTAACCACTAACTACCCAAACTATCTGCATTGACCCCTTTTGGCACTAACTCTTTTGACTCATCACATATTGCTGCTACTGTTTATTATCTATCCTGTTGCCTAGTCACTTCACCCCTACCTATATGTACATATCTACCTCAATGACATTGTTCCCTGTATATGGACTCAGTACTCTGTGTAAATAACCCTGTATATGGACTCAGTACTCTGTGTAAATAACCCTGTACAGTGCCTTGCGAAAGTATTCGGCCCCCTTGAACTTTGCAACCTTTTGCCACATTTCAGGCTTCAAACATAAAGATATAAAACTGTATTTTTTTGTGAAGAATCAACAACAAGTGGGACACAATCATGAAGTGGAACGACATTTATTGGATATTTCAAACTTTTTTAACAAATCAAAAACTGAAAAATTGGGCATGCAAAATTAGTAGATGGAAGGGGAGGCAAGGGGAGGGGAGGGAGGGAGGAGTAGAGGAGGGAGGAGAAGAGGGAGGGAGGGGAGAAGAGGGAGGAGGGAAGAGGGAGGAAGGGAGGAGAAGGAGTTAGAGGGAGGAAGGGAGGAGAAGAGGGAGGGAGGAGTAGAGGGAGGAAGGGAGGAGAAGAGGGAGGGAGAAGAAGAGGGAGGAGAGGAAGAGGGAGGGATGAGAAGGGGGGAGGAGAGTGAGGAGGGGGATAAGAGGGAGGAGAAGAGTGAGGAGGAGGATAAGAGGGGGTGAGGAGAGGAAGAGGGAGGAGAAGAGGAAGTGAGGGAGGAGAAGAGGGAGGGAGTAGAAGATGAGGGAGGAGGATAAGAGGGGGGAGGAGGAGAATGGTTAGGGTTAGGATTACCTACACTATCTATAGGCCCTACTACCTACACTATCTACAGACCCTATTACCTACACTATCTACTATTACCTACACTATCTACAGACCCTATTACCTACACTATCTACTATTACCTACAGTCAGTCTTGCCTTTTACACTGAACAAAACATATTACCGCATCTCGTCCTCCCTTCAGCCAAGTGTCCCACATAGTTCTTGACTTAATTTCTCTCTTGAACGATATGATTTCTCTCAACATAAACAGTGTGTTGAGCTCATTATATATACTGAACATTAACTATACTGAACAAAAAGACAAACGCAACAGGTGAAATGTTGGTCCCATGTTTCATGAGCTGAAATAAAAGATCCCAGAAATGTTCCATATGTACAAAAAAAACCATATTTATCTCAAATGTTGTGAGATGCTTTGTGAACACAGACCGGCATTCCTGGGAAGCTCTCCCTCATGCTCCCGATCAGATAGCCTGTCTGAGAGATTCCTGTTGCATTGTGGTATGATGTGATTAGATAGGCTGAGAGACTCCTGTTGCATTGTGGTATGATGTGTTTGAAGTCCCGAGGAGAAGACAGTGTGTTTGGGGGTGTGCTGGGAGTGAGCGAAGGAGGGTGAGGAGGGGTGCCGAAGGGAGGAGGGGGGTGTGTGAGGGGAATGAGAGGGAGGGGGAGGGGTGATGGAGGGAGGAGGGGGGTGAGGGAGTGATGATGGGGAGTGAAGGAGGGGGTAGTGGCGGGAACATTTTGATGATTGACTGAGAGGGCAGGTACCTACATGTTCCTGTTTGGTCTCTGTTAAGCTTCTCAATAACATTATTCACACACTCCTGGTGGTCCCCTTCTGTCTGTTTTTTTCTCTCTCTGCCTCCCCTCTCCCTGTCATTCTCTCTCTCTCTCTCTGCCTCCGCTCTCTTTGTCTGTCTGTCTGTCTCTCTAGCCACCTAGAGAGAGAGAGAGAGAGAGAGAGCGAGAGAGAGAGAGCGAGAGAGCGAGAGAGAGAGGTAACAGAAGCATGGGGACACACAGGGAGGGGGCGTGTACTGGAGCAGGAGCGTGAAGAGAGAGTATAGTGCTCTTCTAGAGAGAGAGAGAGAGAGAGAGAGAGAGAGAGAGTATAGTGCTCTTCTAGAGAGAGAGAGAGAGAGAAAGAGTATAGTGTTCTTCTAGAGAGAGAGAGAGTATAGTGCTCCTCTAGAGAGAGAGGGAGAGAGAGAGAGAGAGTTTAGTGCTCTTCTAGAGAGAGAGGGAGAGAGAGAGAGAGAGAGAGAGAGTATAGTGCTCTTCTAGAGAGAGAGAGAGAGAGAGAGAGAGCGTATAGTGCTCTTCTAGAGAGAGAGAGAGAGAGAGTATAGTGCTCTTCTAGAGAGAGAGGGAGAGAGAGAGAGAGAGAGAGAGAGAGAGAGAGAGAGAGATAGTGCTCTTCTAGAGAGAGAGAGAGATAGAGAGTTTAGTGCTCTTCTAGAGAGAGAGAGAGAGAGCGAGAGAGAGTATAGTGCTCTTCTAGAGACATAGAGAGAGAGAGGGAGAGAGCGAGAGAGTAGAGTGCTCTTCTAGAGAGAGAGAGAGAGAGATAGAGAGTTTAGTGCTCTTCTAGAGAGAGAGAGAGAGAGCGAGAGAGAGTATAGTGCTCTTCTAGAGACATAGAGAGAGAGAGGGAGAGAGCGAGAGAGTAGAGTGCTCTTCTAGAGAGAGAGAGTATAGTGCTCTTCTAGAGAGAGAGAGAGAGTATAGTGCTCTTCTAGAGAGAGAGAGAGTATAGTGCTCCTCTAGAGAGAGAGAGAGTATAGTGCTCCTCTAGAGAGAGAGGGGGAGAGAGAGAGTATGGTGCTCTTCTAGAGAGAGAGAGATAGTATAGTGCTCTTCTAGGGAGAGAGAGAGAGAGAGGGAGAGAGAGAGTATAGTGCTCTTCTAGAGAGAGAGAGAGAGTTTAGTGCTCTTCTAGAGAGAGAGAGAGAGAGAGAGAGAGAGTGAGAGAGAGAGGTAACAGAAGCATGGGGACACGGAGGGGGCGTGTACTGGAGCAGGAGCGTGAAGAGAGAGTATAGTGCTCTTCTAGAGAGAGAGAGGGAGAGAGAGTATAGTGCTCTTCTAGAGAGAGAGAGAGAGAGAGAGAGTATAGTGCTCTTCTAGAGAGAGAAAGAGAGAGAGAGTAGAGTGCTCTTCTAGAGAGAGAGAGAGTATAGTGTTCTTCTAGAGAGAGAGAGAGTATAGTGCTCCTCTAGAGAGAGAGGGAAAGAGAGAGAGAGTATGGTGCTCTTCTAGAGAGAGAGTGAGAGAGAGTATAGTGCTCTTCTAGAGAGAGGGAGAGAGAGAGCGAGCGAGAGTATAGTACTCTTCTAGAGAGAGAGTATAGTGCTCTTCTAGAGAGAGAGAGATAGTATAGTGTTCTTCTAGGGAGAGAGAGAGAGAGGGAGAGAGAGAGTATAGTGGTCTTCTAGAGAGAGAGAGAGAGAGAGAGAGAGAGAGTATAGTGCTCTTCTAGAGAGAGAGAGAGTGAGAGAGACAGTATAGTGGTCTTCTAGAGAGAGAGAGAGAGAGAGAGAGTATAGTGCTCTTCTAGAGAGAGAGAGAGAGCGAGAGAGGGAGAGAGAGTATAGTGCTCTTCTAGAGAGAGAGAGAGAGAGAGAGAGAGTTTAGTGCTCTTCTAGAGAGAGAGAGAGAGAGAGAGAGAGAGTGAGAGTATAGTGCTCTTCTAGAGAGAGAGAGAGAGAGAGAGAGAGTTTAGTGCTCTTCTAGAGAGAGAGAGAGCATAGTGCTCTTCTAGAGAGAGGGAGAGAGAGAGAGAGTATAGTGCTCTTCTAGAGAGAGAGAGAGAGGGGGTTATATTTATGTTCTAGAGAGAGAGAGTATAGTGCTCTTCTAGAGAGAGAGCGAGAGAGAGTATAGTGCTCTTCTAGAGAGAGAGAGAGAGAGTATAGTTCTCTTCTAGAGAGAGAGAGATAGTATAGTGCTCTTCTAGGGAGAGAGAGGGAGAGTATAGTGCTCTTCTAGAGAGAGAGAGAGTATAGTGCTCTTCTAGAGCGAGAGAGAGAGAGAGAATAGTGCTCACATATATATATATATATATATATATATATATATATATATATATATATATAGAGAGAGAGAGAGTATCGTGCTCTTCTAGAGTGTAGAGAGAGATTAGTGCTCCTCTAGAGAGAGAGAGATTAGTGCTCCTCTAGAGAGAAAGAGAGTGTAGTGCTCTTCTAGAAAGAGAGAGAGTATAGTGCTCTTCTAGAGAGAGGGAGAGTGTAGTGCTCTTCTAGAGAGAGAGAGTATAGTGCTCTTCTAGAGAGAGAGAGTTTAGTGCTCTTCTAGAGAGAGAGAGAGAGATTAGTGCTCCTCTAGAGAGAGAGTGTGTAGTGTTTTTCTAGAGAGAGTATAGTGCTCCTCTAGAGAGAGAGAGTGTAGTGTTCTTCTAGAGAGAGAGAGTATAGTGCTCTTCTAGAGAGAGAGTGTAGTGCTCTTCTAGAGAGAGAGACGGTATAGTGCTCTTCTAGAGAGAAAGGGAGTATAGTGCTCTTCTAGAGAGAGAGAGAGTATAGTGCTCTTCTAGAGAGAGAGAGAGTGTAGTGCTCTTCTAGAGAGAGAGAGAGTGTGTAGTGCTCTTCTAGAGAGAGAGTATAGTGCTCCTCTAGAGAGAGAGAGTTTAGTGCTCTTC
>NC_092162.1:71240301-71292801 GCF_045791955.1 Oncorhynchus clarkii lewisi
GGGATCTCTACTGCTGACAGATATTAAAAGGGATCTCTACTGCTGACAGATATTAAAAGGGATCTCTACTGCTGACAGATATTAAAAGGGATCTCTATTGCTGACAGAGATATTAAAAGGGATCTGTATTGCTGACAGAGTTTTTAAAAGGGATCTCTATTGCTGACAGAGATATTATCGTCAGTCAGCTTGCAGATGACACCACCCTCTTTTTGAAAGATGCTGACCAGATTCCTAGACCAGTCAAGGAAAAAGTACCATACCTTGGGGTTACCATCTCTAAGGATCAACAGGAAAGATGCTCATTAAATTTCATACCTATTATTGAAAATAACAAAAAAAGAAATTGAGCCATTGGTTGCAGAGGGATTTATCCTTGAAAGGTCGAGTACTGCTTTCTAAAGCAGAAGGTATCTCCAGACTTACTAATACAGCCCAGTCCCCTACGCGCAGCCCAGTCCCCTACGCGCAGCCCAGTCCCCTACATCTTCACAACAAAATATTAAAGCGGTTGACCAGATGCTTTTCAACTTTATCTGGAAAAATCGTACACTTTATATTAGGAAATCTGTCGTGATGAACACATGAATATGGTGGTCTACATTTTTTGTTGTTGTTGATATTCCTACTTTGAATAATACTTAAGATAAATTGGGCTAAACATTTCTTAAAGAATCCAACTTCAATTTGTAATATCATCTCTCATTATATCTTCTCCCGTTTTGGTGGCTTCAATTTTAAGTTACTTGGTAACCATAGTAACTATAACATTGAAAAGATTCCTACAAAAAGTATTCTTAGCGTGGTGGTTAATATATAAACATATATATTTTTTCCAGCATAGGTAATTAATTTGGAATTATATGCATATTTTGTATAGAAACAAGTCTATATTTTTTAAAGAACTGGTTTAATAATTATATCCTGCTGGCGAGTCAACTGTTTAATGTAGAAGGATTGTTACTCAATTATGAGGATTTAAAAAAATCTTGTTACAATATCCCTGTTACACCTAGAGAGGTCGCCATAGCCTTTGATGCTATTCCATCTGGAACTCTCGTGTTATTTAGAGGTGAACCAGACCTCACCTGCTTGATCAACCCTCGTTTGATCCAGGTGACTCACCAACAGGGAACATGTGTTTCTCCTCTCGCTCTCTCAGAACAACAGATGTGCTTTATTTCAAAGGGATATTGGATCCATTCCTTATGTCACAATTTACTGGAATTCATTTGTCAAGAATATCTGTTGGGAAAAAGTCTGGTTATTACCACACAAATACCTGCTTGTTAAGATCAAAAGAGGTCTCTTTCTGAATGATCCAAGAGTATTACCCTGTGAATCATTTCCTAAAGAAACTCAAAAAAGACATGAACTTTAATTTTTGTGTTGAGCATCCAGAAACAGTTCAGCATTTATTTTGGCATCTGACTACATGTAAAGAAATTATGAAAAGATATTCACAGTTTTATAATTGTTAATTGTCTTGATGACTTTTTTAATTTAATTTTTTTATGCGAGAATGTGCTGCTCGGTTTCCTTAACTATAAAAAGGATACAGAAAAACAATATATTCATAAATGTAAATTCACTAATAAAATAAAAACACTCTTCCGTGTTTTCTATAAGTAATTCTAGCAGTACATTAAGACCCTTCTACATTCTTCTAATCAGAAAGCTGTTAAAACAATCAACAAGTGTGTATTTAAGGTCTTTGTATAACCTGTAATTTGTTGTACCCCCTAGCATATGTTATCATTGTCTGTTTGTATACTTCTTGTATGTATACTGGTTTTTCTGCAATATTAAAAAAACACAAACACATATCAAACAATTAACATAAATAACAATAATAGAACTCTAATAAGCTTGTAACTGCCGTGCATGTCGCACGTGGCCAGTCGAACGCCGCGCATGTCGCACGTGGCCAGTCGAACGCCGCGCATGTCGCACGTGGCCAGTCGAACGCCGCGCATGTCGCACGTGGCCAGTCGAACGCCGCGCATGTCGCACGTGGCCAGTCGAGCGCCGCGCATGTCGCACGTGGCCAGTCGAACGCCGCGCATGTCGCACGTGGCCAGTCGAACGCCGCGCATGTCGCACGTGGCCAGTCGAACGCCGCGCATGTCGCACGTGGCCAGTCGAACGCCGCGCATGTCGCACGTGGCCAGTCGAACGCCGCGCATGTCGCACGTGGCCAGTCGAACGCCGCGCATGTCGCACGTGGCCAGTCGAACGCCGCGCATGTCGCGCGTGGCCAGTCGAACGCGGCGCATGTCGCACGTGGCCAGTCGAACGCGGCGCATGTCGCACGTGGCCAGTCGAACGCGGCGCATGTCGCACGTGGTCAGTCGTACGCAGCGCATGTCGCACGTGGTCAGTCGAATGTCGCACGTGGCCAGTCGAACGCTGCTCATGTCGCACGTGGCCAGTCGAACGCCGCGCATGTCGCACGTGGCCAGTCGAACGCCGCGCATGTCGCACGTGGCCAGTCGAACGCCGCGCATGTCGCACGTGGCCAGTCGAACGCCGCGCATGTCGCACGTGGCCAGTCGAACGCCGCGCATGTCGCACGTGGCCAGTCGAACGCGGCGCATGTCGCACGTGGCCAGTCGAACGCGGCGCAGGTCGCACGTGGCCAGTCGAACGCGGCGCATGTCGCACGTGGCCAGTCGAACGCAGCGCATGTCGCACGTGGCCAGTCGAATGCAGCGCATGTCGCACGTGGCCAGTCGAGCGCAGCGCATGTCGCACGTGGCCAGTCGAACGATGAACTCTTCATTGAGACAATGTTGAAACATCAATCCATGGGCGAGTCAGTGCCACGTTTTAAAAACGTTATCTTTCATACAGATAGATCCCTACATGTTTGCTGAACCTGTCCAATAGAAACGCTTAGTTATCTCCCGGGTGGCGCAGTGGTTAAGGGCGCTGTACTGCAGCGCCAGCTGTGCCATCAGAGTCCTGGGTTCGCGCCCAGGCTCTGTCGTAACCGGCCGCGACCGGGAGGTCCGTGGGGCGACGCACAATTGGCCTAGCGTCGCCCGGGTTAGGGAGGGCTTGGTCGGTAGGGGTGTCATTGTCTCATCGCGCACCAGCGCCTCCTGTGGCAGGCCGGGCGCAGTGCGCGCTAGCCAAGGTGGCCAGGTGCACGGTGTTTCCTCCGGCGCATTGGTGCGGCTGGCTTCCGAGTTGGATGTGCGCTGTGTTAAAGAAGCAGCGGCTTGGTTGGGTTGTGTGTCGGAGGACGCATGACTTTCAACCTTCGTCTCTCCCGAGCCCGTACGGGAGTTGTAGCGATGAGACAAGATAGTAGCTACTACAACAATTGGATACTACGAAAATTGGGGAGAAAAAGGGGTAAAATTAAAAAAAAAAACGCTTAGTTATCGATGCAAAATGGAATTTTGGGGTAACGATTACACGCCAGGAATATTTAAGCGAAATCGTTACTCTTGCAAAGCATGGGAACGTTTTTATCAAACTATTTTATAGCATACAAATCAAATCAGATGCATTGGTCACATTCACATATTCAGCAGAACATGTACCAGTGGTCTGCAGCCTGGTTAGCGCTTGCAGGGTTGAAATATGCTTTCTCTCTGTTTACTGTTGTGTTATCATCAGATAATAATAGCTTCTTATGCTTTCGCCGAAAAGCCTTTTTGAAATCTGACATGTTGGCATGTTTACTGGACCCAAGGAAGTAATGGGGATCCATAATAATCCCTATGAAAGAGTAACTGCTGCCTTGGCAGGAACTAATGGGGATCCATAGTAAACCCCAGGAAGAGTAGCTGCTGCCTTGGCAGGAACTAATGGGGATCCATAGTAAACCCCAGGAAGAGTAGCTGCTGCCTTGGCAGGAACTAATGGGGATCCATAATAAACCCCAGGAAGAGTAGCTGCTGCCCTGACAGGAACTAATGGGGATCCATAGTAAACCCCAGGAAGAGTAGCTGCTGCCTTGGCAGGAACTAATGGGGATCCATAATAAACCGCAGGAAGAGTAGCTGCTGCCTTGGCAGGTACTAATGGGGGATCCATAATAAACCCCAGGAAGAGTAGCTGCTGTCTTGGCAGGAACTAATGGGGATCCATAATAAACCCCAGGAAGAGTAGCTGCTGCCTTGACAGGAACTAATGGGGATCCATAATAAACCCCAGGAAGAGTAGCTGCTGCCTTGGCAGGAACTAATGGGGATCCATAATAAACCCCAGGAAGAGTAGCTGCTGCCTTGGCAGGAACTAATGGGGATCCATAATAAACCCCAGGAAGAGTAGATGCTGCCTTGGCAGGAACTAATGGGGATCTATAATAAAAATAAATCAAGGAGACGAAGGATGGCTGACTACTCCAGTCCTCGAAGGGCCTGATTGGTGTCACAATCTTCCCCAACTTACACACCGGACTCTTAATAATCAAGTAATCATGATCTTCAGTTTGGAATGCAATTAGTTTACTCAGCTGTTTTACTGATGGAGAAAAAAAAACAAAGGTGACATCAACGAGGACTGGAGTTGTCCATCCCAGTCTCAAAACTAAAGTACTAATGATGCCACTTGAAACAAATTCATTTGACAGGTTTTTATTTTACAAAGAGATCCCAGAGCTGCATGTCCCAGACTAGAAGTTCCTGTAAGGAAGAGAGAGAACTCATTAGAACACATCAACCAACGGGTAGGCTACATTTGGCAGTGTTGTAGTAGAGACAAAATGACAACAGCATGTTGATCAACATCAGTGAACGATTCAAAAAATATATATATATAAATGTAGACTCAGACTGATATTAGTTTAGGTATTTATGGCACCAATAAGATACTGATAACGGCCACAAATACGAAGACCCACGGCCACAAATACGAAGACCCACGGCCACAAATACGAAGACCCACGGCCACAAATACGAAGACCCACGGCCACAAATACGAAGACCCACGGCCACAAATACGAAGACCTACAGCCACAAATACGAAGACCTACGGCCATCCATCATCTACGTTTGTGTACTTCAGAACAGTGTTTCCACAAATCCTGGGGAACCTAGCACCACACCCGATGAAGAGTTGACTAGAACAAAACAAGTGTGTTTGTGATTTTAAAAAAACCTTTGGGATCGTCAGGAACAGGAAACCATCCTCCCTGATTGGGCTGTTTTAACAGTGGAAAGATTTTAATCCAATCATGTTCTGCCCCTGAACAAGGCAGTTAACCCAAATGTTCTTAGACCGTCATTGTAAATAAGAATGTTCTTAACTGACTTGCCTGGTTAAATAAAAAGGTGAACAAATAAATAACGGTTGTTTTAATTTTTAAAACAGATGATTTGTTGCCATTAGCATGAAGCAGCCTTTTCCCCTCACCGAACAGAGCGGACAGATGAATAAGGACCTCTTCCTCTGCCTGCGGCTATGGAACCCTGACCAGTTCACAGCGATTATTATTATTATTATCTGACCCTGCTGGTCATCTATGAACATTTGAACATCTTGGCCATGTTCTGTTATAATCTCCATTTGGCACAGCCAGAAGAGTACTGGCCACCCCACATAGCCTGGTTCCTCTCTAGGTTTCTTCCTAGGTTTTGGCCTTTCTAGGGAGTTTTTCCTAGCCACCGTGCTTCTACACCTGCATTGCTTGCTGTTTGGGGTTTTAGGCTGGGTTTCTGTACAGCACTTTGAGATATCAGCTGATGTACGTGATTTTGATATAAGACTAATACCGTTGCCAGTCGACTGAGGGGTTAAGTACTTTTGCAGCAACCCATGTTCTCAGATCAAGGGAGGCTCGTTCCTGCGTTGAAGACTAGGTCAACAACAGGCAGGGGCATAGGACTCGGGTCAAAGGGCACTACATAAGGACGTCACCAGACCCAGTACTTACTTCGACACGATGCTGTCGGTCTTAGCCAGCCTCAGGAGGGAGTCGTCAGCCTCGCCCTGCAGGACGGGACAGGAGGGTCCGTTAAGACAGTTTACTATATATATATATATACGTATAGTCTTGCTTTTTAAGAAACGACAGGGCCTCAAACCATCTCAGTTCTCTACTAGACACTACAGGAGAGAACAGGGCCTCAAACCACCTCAGTTCTCTACTAGACACTACAGGAGAGAACAGGGCCTCAAACCACCTCAGTTCTCTACTAGACACTACAGGAGAGAACAGGGCCTCAAACCACCTCAGTTCTCTACTAGACACTACAGGAGAGAACAGGGCCTCAAACCATCTCAGTTCTCTACTAGACACTACAGGAGAGAACAGGGCCTCAAACCATCTCAGTTCTCTGATAGACACTACAGGGCCTCAAACCATCTCAGTTCTCTACTAGACACTACAGGAGAGAACAGGGCCTCAAACCATCTCAGTTCTCTACTAGACACTACAGGAGAGAACAGGGCCTCAAACCATCTCAGTTCTCTACTAGACACTACAGGAGAGAACAGGGCCTCAAACCACCTCAGTTCTCTACTAGACACTACAGGAGAGAACAGGGCCTCAAACCATCTCAGTTCTCTGATAGACACTACAGGGCCTCAAACCATCTCAGTTCTCTACTAGACACTACAGGAGAGAACAGGGCCTCAAACCATCTCAGTTCTCTACTAGACACTACAGGAGAGAACAGGGCCTCAAACCACCTCAGTTCTCTACTAGACACTACAGGAGAGAACAGGGCCTCAAACCACCTCAGTTCTCTACTAGACACTACAGGAGAGAACAGGGCCTCAAACCACCTCAGTTCTCTACTAGACACTACAGGAGAGAACAGGGCCTCAAACCATCTCAGTTCTCTACTAGACACTACAGGAGAGAACAGGGCCTCAAACCATCTCAGTTCTCTGATAGACACTACAGGGCCTCAAACCATCTCAGTTCTCTACTAGACACTACAGGAGAGAACAGGGCCTCAAACCATCTCAGTTCTCTACTAGACACTACAGGAGAGAACAGGGCCTCAAACCATCTCAGTTCTCTACTAGACACTACAGGAGAGAACAGGGCCTCAAACCACCTCAGTTCTCTACTAGACACTACAGGAGAGAACAGGGCCTCAAACCATCTCAGTTCTCTGATAGACACTACAGGGCCTCAAACCATCTCAGTTCTCTACTAGACACTACAGGAGAGAACAGGGCCTCAAACCATCTCAGTTCTCTACTAGACACTACAGGAGAGAACAGGGCCTCAAACCATCTCAGTTCTCTACTAGACACTACAGGAGAGAACAGGGCCTCAAACCACCTCAGTTCTCTACTAGACACTACAGGAGAGAACAGGGCCTCAAACCACCTCAGTTCTCTACTAGACACTACAGGAGAGAACAGGGCCTCAAACCACCTCAGTTCTCTACTAGACACTACAGGAGAGAACAGGGCCTCAAACCATCTCAGTTCTCTACTAGACACTACAGGAGAGAACAGGGCCTCAAACCACCTCAGTTCTCTACTAGACACTACAGGAGAGAACAGGGCCTCAAACCATCTCAGTTCTCTACTAGACACTACAGGAGAGAACAGGGCCTCAAACCATCTCAGTTCTCTGATAGACACTACAGGGCCTCAAACCATCTCAGTTCTCTACTAGACACTACAGGAGAGAACAGGGCCTCAAACCATCTCAGTTCTCTACTAGACACTACAGGAGAGAACAGGGCCTCAAACCATCTCAGTTCTCTACTAGACACTACAGGAGAGAACAGGGCCTCAAACCACCTCAGTTCTCTACTAGACACTACAGGAGAGAACAGGGCCTCAAACCATCTCAGTTCTCTGATAGACACTACAGGGCCTCAAACCATCTCAGTTCTCTACTAGACACTACAGGAGAGAACAGGGCCTCAAACCATCTCAGTTCTCTACTAGACACTACAGGAGAGAACAGGGCCTCAAACCATCTCAGTTCTCTACTAGACACTACAGGAGAGAACAGGGCCTCAAACCACCTCAGTTCTCTACTAGACACTACAGGAGAGAACAGGGCCTCAAACCATCTCAGTTCTCTACTAGACACTACAAGAGAGAACAGGGCCCTTAAACCATCTCAGTTCTCTACTAGACACTACAGGGCCTCAAACCATCTCAGTTCTCTACTAGACACTACAGGAGAGAACAGGGCCTCAAACCATCTCAGTTCTCTACTAGACACTACAGGGCCTCAAACCATCTCAGTTCTCTACTAGACACTACAGGGCCTCAAACCATCTCAGTTCTCTACTAGACACTACAGGAGAGAACAGGGCCTCAAACAACCTCAGTTCTCTACTAGACACTACAGGAGAGAACAGGGCCTCAAACCACCTCAGTTCTCTACTAGACACTACAGGAGAGAACAGGGCCTCAAACCACCTCAGTTCTCTACTAGACACTACAGGAGAGAACAGGGCCTCAAACCATCTCAGTTCTCTACTAGACACTACAGGAGAGAACAGGGCCTCAAACCACCTCAGTTCTCTACTAGACACTACAGGAGAGAACAGGGCCTCAAACCATCTCAGTTCTCTACTAGACACTACAGGAGAGAACAGGGCCTCAAACCATCTCAGTTCTCTGATAGACACTACAGGGCCTCAAACCATCTCAGTTCTCTACTAGACACTACAGGAGAGAACAGGGCCTCAAACCATCTCAGTTCTCTACTAGACACTACAGGAGAGAACAGGGCCTCAAACCATCTCAGTTCTATACTAGACACTACAGGAGAGAACAGGGCCTCAAACCACCTCAGTTCTCTACTAGACACTACAGGAGAGAACAGGGCCTCAAACCACCTCAGTTCTCTACTAGACACTACAGGAGAGAACAGGGCCTCAAACCATCTCAGTTCTCTACTAGACACTACAGGAGAGAACAGGGCCCTTAAACCATCTCAGTTCTCTACTAGACACTACAGGGCCTCAAACCATCTCAGTTCTCTACTAGACACTACAGGGCCTCAAACCATCTCAGTTCTCTACTAGACACTACAGGAGAGAACAGGGCCTCAAACCATCTCAGTTCTCTACTAGACACTACAGGGCCTCAAACCATCTCAGTTCTCTACTAGACACTACAGGAGAGAACAGGGCCTCAAACCACCTCAGTTCTCTGATAGACACTACAGGAGAGAACAGGGCCTCAAACCATCTCAGTTCTCTACTAGACACTACAGGGCCTCACACCATCTCAGTTCTCTACTAGACACTACAGGAGAGAACAGGGCCTCAAACCACCTCAGTTCTCTACTAGACACTACAGGAGAGAACAGGGCCTCAAACCATCTCAGTTCTCTACTAGACACTACAAGAGAGAACAGGGCCCTTAAACCATCTCAGTTCTCTACTAGACACTACAGGGCCTCAAACCATCTCAGTTCTCTACTAGACACTACAGGAGAGAACAGGGCCTCAAACCATCTCAGTTCTCTACTAGACACTACAGGGCCTCAAACCATCTCAGTTCTCTACTAGACACTACAGGGCCTCAAACCATCTCAGTTCTCTACTAGACACTACAGGAGAGAACAGGGCCTCAAACAACCTCAGTTCTCTACTAGACACTACAGGAGAGAACAGGGCCTCAAACCACCTCAGTTCTCTACTAGACACTACAGGAGAGAACAGGGCCTCAAACCACCTCAGTTCTCTACTAGACACTACAGGAGAGAACAGGGCCTCAAACCATCTCAGTTCTCTACTAGACACTACAGGAGAGAACAGGGCCTCAAACCACCTCAGTTCTCTACTAGACACTACAGGAGAGAACAGGGCCTCAAACCATCTCAGTTCTCTACTAGACACTACAGGAGAGAACAGGGCCTCAAACCATCTCAGTTCTCTGATAGACACTACAGGGCCTCAAACCATCTCAGTTCTCTACTAGACACTACAGGAGAGAACAGGGCCTCAAACCATCTCAGTTCTCTACTAGACACTACAGGAGAGAACAGGGCCTCAAACCATCTCAGTTCTATACTAGACACTACAGGAGAGAACAGGGCCTCAAACCACCTCAGTTCTCTACTAGACACTACAGGAGAGAACAGGGCCTCAAACCACCTCAGTTCTCTACTAGACACTACAGGAGAGAACAGGGCCTCAAACCATCTCAGTTCTCTACTAGACACTACAGGAGAGAACAGGGCCCTTAAACCATCTCAGTTCTCTACTAGACACTACAGGGCCTCAAACCATCTCAGTTCTCTACTAGACACTACAGGGCCTCAAACCATCTCAGTTCTCTACTAGACACTACAGGAGAGAACAGGGCCTCAAACCATCTCAGTTCTCTACTAGACACTACAGGGCCTCAAACCATCTCAGTTCTCTACTAGACACTACAGGAGAGAACAGGGCCTCAAACCACCTCAGTTCTCTGATAGACACTACAGGAGAGAACAGGGCCTCAAACCATCTCAGTTCTCTACTAGACACTACAGGGCCTCACACCATCTCAGTTCTCTACTAGACACTACAGGAGAGAACAGGGCCTCAAACCACCTCAGTTCTTTGATGCCATAATTTTGCTGTTCTCTCCTGCCGTGTCTAACCCCCCCCCCCCCCAAATCTCCCAGGTATTCCAGAAATCCTGGTTAGGGGAACTCTGGAAATCAGGAGGGAATAATCTGAAAAATCCAGAAATCCTCTAGCCAGGATTTCTGGAATAGCTGAGAATTTAGTTGAACGTTAGCAGAAATGTACAACCGTGGAGAAAGAGGAAACGTACCATTCTACGAATGGCGCCGCAGATGGCGTAGGTCTTGAACTGGCCGGTGAAGCGACCGGTTACCTTGTCAACCTGCAATAGAAAACACAACGGGAAACGGAATCAGTACAACGAGATCTTACGGTAGTATATGAGCGTTAGGTTAACGTAGCAGATCAACGAAGACGGTACAGGCAGCGACCCAAATTGGCACACTGTTCCCTATCGGCCCCAAGGGGAGGGGAGGGGGGCGTTCGGTAAGACGTAACGTTTTTTGGAATGTTTAAGAAGAGTTAGCCTCGAAAGAGTCTTGTCATCAAGGGGCGGCTGGGTAGCCTAGTGGTTAGAGCGTTGGACTAGTAACCGGAAGGTTGCGAGTTCAAACCCCCGAGCTGACAAGGTTACAAATCTGTTGTTCTCCCCCTGAACAAGGCAGTTAACCCACTGTTCCTAGGCTGTCATTGAAAATAAGAATTTGTTCTTAACTGACTTGCCTAGTTAAATAAAGGTAAAATAAAAATAAAATCAGTTACCTCAGCAATGTTGATCTGGATGGAGGCGTGGTCCTTTGCTCCGATGATCCTGTTGCTCGCAGAACTGAAAGACGAGGTAAAAATAGCAGTAGAAAGGAGGTGTTTTCATCATCGCCGCTGTACAGTTCGCTAGCGATACCAACAACCAAATTATATCACAAACCGGAAGGTATTATTCATTCATAACGCATTAGCTACAGCACAGAGCAGACTGTTCAGCACTAAAAAAGTACACTTTTAATAAGGCCCATCAAGTTGTGCTTTACAGATACCTGGTCTAAAACCCCGAAGAACAAAGAAAACAAAAGGGCCAGCAGGTTAGTTGTCAGGAGACCCGATGTTGAATTTCATTGGACTTAACGTCGGGCATAAATACATTTGCGTTTGGATCTTAAATTCCTACCGCCAAAAGGACCAACAGCACGGACAACTGTAAAAGTATATAAAAAAAAATATGTACCCCCCCCCCCCCCGAGTGGCGCAGCGGTCTACAGTACTGCATCGCAGTGCTAGCTGTGTCACTAGAGATTCTGGTTTGAGTCCAGGCTCTGTCGCAGCCAAGCCGTAACCGGGAGACCCGTGGGGCGGCGCACAATTGGCCCAGCGTTGTTAGGGGAGGGTTTGGCCCAGCGTTGTTAGGGGAGGGTTTGGCCCAGCGTTGTTAGGGGAGGGTTTGGCCCAGCGATGTTAGGGGAGGGTTTGGCCCAGCGATGTTAGGGGAGGGTTTGGCCCAGCGATGTTAGGGGAGGGTTTGGCCCAGCGATGTTAGGGGAGGGTTTGGCCCAGCGATGTTAGGGGAGGGTTTGGCCCAGCGATGTTAGGGGAGGGTTTGGCCCAGCGATGTTAGGGGAGGGTTTGGCCCAGCGATGTTAGGGGAGGGTTTGGCCCAGCGATGTTAGGGGAGGGTTTGGCCGGCAGGGATGTTGCTGTCCCATCGCCGGAGTTGCAGCGATGGGACTGTAACTACCAATTGGGTACCATGAAATTGGGGAGAAAAAGGGGTAAAAAAAAAATATATATATATAATTTTATTCTGCATTCTGGCTTGTAGAGGAAACTTTCCTGATCCAAATGCTAATTTATGCCCGAGGTACAATTCAATGAAAATCAACGGTGGGTTTTTCCGGGCTAGCTAGTTAGCTACCACAGGCTTCCATAACACAGGGGCACTCTGGGTACTCACCATTTACGTGGGACGTACAGGTCCACGAATTCACCGGCGTCGTTCTGCATTCTGATTTTGGGTGATGATCGGTCAACTCGATCTGTGAGTAAGCAGTGGAAAATGATTCATAAAACATTAAGCATGCTCGTCTCTCACAGAACTTCAGTGTATCGTACCCCTGGGAAACCAGACATATAATTTCATTAAGTTGTTGGTCGGGCATAAAAATTTGCGAATTCTACAAGTCTGAACGCTGAATAAAATAACACCCCCCCCCCCGGTTGTCCGCGTGATTGGTCCTTTTGCAGGAATGTGAGACAGGAACGTATAATTACGTAAACGGTACAAAGCGGTGGTAGTACGTTCAGATTTCGATGTTGCACAAGATGAAACTAGCCGAGCTCATGTGGTTCTGCTTTAGGTGACAGAAATCGAAAGGTATTACCAGCGCTTTGAAAGCCGATTTAATTATATATATAAACATTCCCGAGTGGCGCAGCAGTCTAAGGCACTGCATCTCAGTGCAAAAGGCGTCACCACAGTACCTGGTTCGAATCCAGGTTGTATCACATCCGACCGTGAGGGCGGGGCACAATTGGCCTAGCGTTGTCCGGGTTAGGCCGATGTAGAAAGTCATTGGAAATAAGAATTTGTCCTTAACTGACTTGCCTTGTTAAATCAAATATACTCATCTCTGAAAACCAATGGTCCAAATGGTCTCTATCATAATCCATTTCAAAATGACTGGACTTTCTACCCTTGAAGGAACGACGAAATTAACGTGACAAAGAATGGAATCCAGAGTTTATTTGGTGGGAAAATAGCATTGGTCAGCTAGGCTGGATGCTGTGCGAGAACGAAGGCCAATTGACAGGCTCACTGTTTAAGTCGTCATCTTTGTAGCGTTTTATATTACGAAATTCCTCTGTTTTACAGATGCACAATCGAGAGCGTCCTGTCAGGCTGTATTGCCTTCAACCGCAAGGCTCTCCAGAGGGTAGTGAGGTCTGCACAACGCATCACCGGGGGCAAACTATCTGCCCTCCAGGACACCTACACCACACGATGTCACAGGAAGGCCATAAAGATCATCAAGGACATCAACCACCCGAGCCACTGCCTGTTCATCCCGCTATCATCCAGAAGGCGAGGTCAGTACAGGTGCATCAAAGCAGGGACCGAGAGAAAAAACAGCTTCTATCTCAAGGCCATCGACTGTTAAACAGCCACCACTAACATAGAGAGGCTGCTGCCAACACACTGACTCAACTCCAGCCACTTTAATACTGGAAAAAATGTATCACTAGCCACTTTACCACCTACTGCATCTTGCCATCTTGATGTAATAAATGTATCATTAGTCACTTTAAACAATGGCACTTCATATGAGATGAGTAATGTGGGGCATGTAAACATATGCATATACTGTACTCTATACCACCTACTGCATCTTGCCTATGCCATTCAGCCATCGCTCATCCATATATTTGTATGTACATATTCTTATTCATTCCTTTACACTTGTGTGTATACTGTAGTTGTTGTGGAATTGTTAGGTTAGATTACTTGTTAGATATTACTGCATTGTCGGATCCAGAAGCACAAGCATTTCGCTACACTCGCATTAACATCTACTAACCATGTGTGTGACAAATAACATTTGATTTTTATGTTTTTATTCTCGGAAGATTTCTCACCAGAACAAACGTCTCTCTGAAAATGTCAACGGAGCACTGAGCGCAAACTCTTCGTCTATCCTTTTACATGAATTCAGATCGTTAATTTAATTTAATAATTTAATAATGTTAATTTTGCGACACATCGGAAACAGATCGACCACTATAACATGTCAAATCCTAAAAAGTTGCTGTGAGAAAGCGGTAACAGAGCGGTCAGTGCTTATTAACGGAAATATTAAATCTGACTTTTTGCATATGTTAGAGACGCCACTGAAGGATTCAGAATCATCTGTCTTTGGAAAAAAAGGGGGGAAAAAAAGTATTTTATAACATCAGGAAGTGACATTTCATCAACCCCTACACATGGCTTGCTAACATTTGCTAGTCTGAAAATAACTAACAGTTTGCACGAGTTAGGAAAAAGCAACACCGCGCGTATTATAGTAAAATTTTAATAAGACCCCGTTTTTCCCCGAAAACTACGTATCTAGTTGATGGGAGATGCTTCCTAGTGGCTACGAAGCCGTGTGAAATCTGCGTCGACGGTGACGGCTCCAGCATGTGGCAAAACAGCGGTAGCATGCAGCCTGTATTTCACCAGAAAATGTATCGAAATAACATAAGCATTCAAACCAAACAAAGTACTACCGTTAGCGGAGCTGTTTAGCGAAATATTATTTCACAAATTCGACAACCATGGTTGATAATAGTATAGTATTTTCCTATTTGTACAACAGAGAAAAGTCCTCTCTCACCGTTGATCGCAAATGGCTGACAGGAAAGGGAGAGTATAGTTACCGGAAGTTAAAACCAGTTCGACTGGTGTCGCAAGCAATTACTTCCTATGGGCGCTTAAAAAACGTATAAAATGTTCCTTTAAAAAAAAAAAACTCGATGCCAAAGAAATACTGAATAGAGGGAATCAGATAGATAGAGTAATACAGGTCTCATAATAAGCATGAACATCTCAAAGTGTCTATCCGTTTGATACAGATTCGATAAACAAATATAATAGGTATGATATTTTATTAGGTATATAACCATTCAGTTGTTGAAAAATACATTGTATTGTTAGACGTATATTTATGAATACAATCAAATCAAATCAAATATGCAATAAGCAGATCTTTCCTTCACCTTCAATATGAAGAAAACAATTGACAAGAAAGAAAACATACATGGAATACATAAGTATTCATTACATCCACTACAGTAGTGGGTCATTTAGCAGACTCTCTTATCCACTACAGTAGTGGGTCATTTAGCAGACTCTCTTATCCACTACAGTAGTGGGTCATTTAGCAGACTCTCTTATCCACTACAGTAGTGGGTCATTTAGCAGACTCTCTTATCCACTACAGTAGTGGGTCATTTAGCAGACTCTCTTATCCAGAGAGACTTACAGTAGTGGGTCATTTAGCAGACTCTCTTATCCACTACAGTAGTGGGTCATTTAGCAGACTCTCTTATCCAGAGAGACTTACAGTAGTGGGTCATTTAGCAGACTCTCTTATCCACTACAGTAGTGGGTCATTTAGCAGACTCTCTTATCCAGAGAGACTTACAGTAGTGGGTCATTTAGCAGACTCTCTTATCCACTACAGTAGTGGGTCATTTAGCAGACTCTCGTATCCACTACAGTAGTGGGTCATTTAGCAGACTCTCTTATCCAGAGAGACTTACAGTAGTGGGTCATTTAGCAGACTCTCTGATCCACTACAGTAGTGGGTCATTTAGCAGACTCTCTTATCCAGAGAGACTTACAGTAGTGAGTCATTTAGCAGACTCTCTGATCCACTACAGTAGTGAGTCATTTAGCAGACTCTCTGATCCACTACAGTAGTGGGTCATTTAGCAGACTCTCTTATCCAGAGAGACTTACAGTAGTGGGTCATTTAGCAGACTCTCTTATCCAGAGAGACTTACAGTAGTGAGTCATTTAGCAGACTCTCTTATCCAGAGAGACTTACAGTAGTGGGTCATTTAGCAGACTCGCTTATCCAGAGAGACTTACAGTAGTGGGTCATTTAGCAGACTCTCTTATCCAGAGCCACTTACAGTAGTGAGTCATTTAGCAGACTCTCTTATCCAGAGCCACTTACAGTAGTGAGTCATTTAGCAGACTCTCTTATACAGAGCCACCTACTGTCGGTGCATTCAACTAAGGTAGGTAAGACAATCACACATCACAGGTCAAGGAAGGAGGTAGAGTAAATCTAGAGTAATAACAGATAATAGTAATAGATCTCTGGAAGCATTCATACTACAGCACATATTACAGCAGTAATTGGTTATCTGGTCTAAAGTAGTGCACTATATATAGGGAATAGGGTGCCATAGGGCTCTGGTCTAAAGTAGTGCACTATATATAGGGAATAGGGTGCCATAGGGCCCTGATCTAAAGTAGTGCACTATATATAGG
This sequence comes from Oncorhynchus clarkii lewisi, assembly GCF_045791955.1. Taxonomy (NCBI): domain Eukaryota; kingdom Metazoa; phylum Chordata; class Actinopteri; order Salmoniformes; family Salmonidae; genus Oncorhynchus; species Oncorhynchus clarkii. Next base: position 71,256,787 of record NC_092162.1, read on the forward strand.
GAATAGGGTGCCATAGGGCTCTGGTCTAAAGTAGTGCACTATGTAGCGAATAGGGTTCTTTTGGGGGATGTCCACTACACAGTAGGCCTATCCACTCCTCTGCTCAGGAAGACATCTAGCAGAAATGCTGTGACACTTCTTCTCTTTCACACAGGTGCAGCCTAAATTAACCGTGCAAGGACACATACAAATAACAAATGTACTTCCACATTTTTTCCTGTGAAAAACGTTCATCTCGTATTGAATCGGCACTGCCTTCAGTCCTTTGACCATACAATCTGAGCAGGTGGCATTCCTGATGGTTTGTGGGACCCTGTTGTCGTTCGTGTCATTTCTGAAAGAGAAGGAATCAAAGACCAGGGAATCAGCTTCAACGAAAAAGATCTACAACTGCTGCTACTTTTACTATTACTGTGTGTGTGTGTGTGTGTGTGTGTGTGTGTGTGTATGTGTGTATGTGTGTGTGTGTGTGTGTGTATGTGTGTGTGTGTGTGTGTGTGTGTGTGTGTGTGTGTGTGTGTGTGTGTGTGTGGGGGGGGGGGGGGGGGGGGGGGTCTATAAACTACTCACGTGTAATTCCAGGGAGCCAGAGAGGTTTCCTCAATCTTAGCGGCATGGCGGGGAACCTTCGGTTGCGTCAGTCTGTGTTGTAGAGTCACAATTGTGCACCTTTCACTGGCAGGACAGCAGTGGGATTGAGAACTTCTACACAGAACGACTAGACAGGACAGCAGCAAACCCTGAATTCACAGGGAGAAAGAAAAAAAAGCAATGTTGTCAAAATCCAGAAACAGACAGGCCAAAAGGCAGTTCTGGCAAAATGCCAGATGTGCTGGTCCGTCTTGGCTCAGTCTAAATAGGGGAGTTTGAGAAGAATTTAAGGGTTGCTGGCGCTGCACAGAACGTGTATCACTAGACAGACACACCAGTAGCAAACCCTGAATGACCAAAAAAAGACAACACTGTCAGATCCTCCCTAAACGTATATTGAGCGTCTCAAATGGCACCCTATTCCCTATGTAGTGCACTACTTTTGATGAGTGCCCATAGGACTCTGGTTAAAAGTAGTACACTACATAGGGAATAGGGTGCCATTTGGGATGTTCCCAATACGGCGCATTCACACCTACACCCTACACAGACTGCTCACATACTATACATCAAACATGCACACTCTGTAGGGATTTACAATCATATTATTGCAGAGGAGATGATTGGAATTTAGTCATGACTTTTGTAGTTGCATAGCAGTTGGCCTAATTGGTTTAAAAGGGTTGTTTGTTTTGATGATCAAATTGCCACGATAGTAATAATAATAGGATGTTAAGCCCAATAGGTAAACACAGTGGCATCACTAGAGTAATCACAGTGTTATTACACAGCGATAGGAGGACCTATGTCAAGTGTCATTAAATAGTGGTAATCTGCATCACACAGTGTCAATCTGAATCAGGGAGAAGAGGCCCATTCATTCAAAGCCTAATTTTCTAGTGTACTCACCAGCAAAATCATGGTGAACTTCATTGTTGCGGCCTCAAACGATGTCTTCTGAGTCTTTCTGAAGAAATGCAAAGTGTTGGTTCGAATACTACTACTACTACTACTACTACTGGTACTGCCTGCTGCTGACAGTACTGTGGATCTCAGAGTGGACTGGTATCTTGCACCTGAAAATGTGATGCCTGTCCAGTCATCACATCGGCTATTTATGGACGTCAAGCAGCACTTCTTCCACATGCATGTGACCCGATCAGCGCTCGCTCTTTCTGTAACCACAGAATATTTGCATCGTTCTGTGGACATTGCATCATCACATAGTCCAGCTCCAGTCAGAGATGGACTAGCTTGAAATCCAGAATCCTGTTTTGCTAACGCTCTTTTTACTCTGTATCATTGCCAAATGGACTATTGCTTAAGGAGTGGAATGATTGAAAAAAAAAAAAAACACCCAGGCTAGAGACTAACTTGAGACAGACTATTGTGGGTGTTGATAGATTCTCAAACCCAAGTGAAATCGCCCCAAAAATAAATGTCTTGACCCTTTAATAACACACCATTTGACATTAAAACTAAATTAGATTTATATAAAAACAAATCCTATCCTTTATAAAGAAACATCCAAATCCTTTAAGTCTTTACGTCCTTATGAAGGATGTTGGCATTTGTTGACCTCATTTGTTTGGCCTGCTGTTTCTATAACAATGCAAAGAACGTGACCTTTTTTAAAATTCTTATACATCCTAGAAGTAGACTATGGGGCCTGGAGAAACTGGCATTCACATGCAGCTATTGAAGGAGAGTTGTTTTTAAATCAGTGAAAATATTTTTACATTTGATGTATCCTTTCAAAATGGAGTAAAAGAATATAGGAACTTTGCTTATCAAATAAATGTGTCTAGGTCTATAGCTGCCTCTGATTGAAAACCAATCTAGGCAACCATAGACATATAACTACCTAGACAAACCAAAACCCCATAGATATACAAAAACCCCTAGACAATACAAAAACGAAACAAACCACCCCTCGTCACACCCTGACCTAACCAAAATAATAAATAAAACAAAGAATACTAAGGTCAGGGCGTGACAATAACTAGTTGTAGCGGTTAACCCCATTCACTCACCAGCCTTAACACTCTTAGAAGAAAAGATGCTATCAAGAACCTGAACGGGTTCTTTCGGCTATTCACATAGGAGAGAACCCGTCGAAGAACCCTTTTTTGGCTCCGGGAAGAACTCGGAGCAGTTGCCATAACAGGCGGTGATGCAACTGATCGGGATGCTCTCGATGGTGAGGCTGTAGAACTTTTTGAGGATCTGGGGACCCATACAAAATCTTTTCAGTCTCCTCAAGGGGGGAAAAGGTGTTGTCGTGCCCTCTTCACGACTGTCTTGGTGTGTTTGGACCGTGACAATTCGTTGGTGATGTGGACACCAAGGAAGTTGAAACTCTCGAACCGCTCCACTACAGCCCCGTCGATGTTGGTTCCACGTAGAACCCTTTCCACAGAGGGTTCTACATGGAACACAAAAGGGTTCTATCTGGAACGATAAAGTGTTCTCCTATGGGGACAGCAGAAGAACCGCGTTGGAATCCTTTTCCCAGTATCGTCCGGGTTACGGTTTGGCCGGGAGTAGGCCGTCATTGTAAATAATAATTTGTTCTTAACTGACTTGCCTAGTTAAATAAAGGTAAACAAACATCTATACAGACTGTGAAGGGGTACTCCTTTATGTTTGTGCTGGCTAGTTGTACAAATAGATATACATGTTTATATTCTTTGTTTCTTAAGTTGGAGGGTTACAGGTGTATCGTTATAATGACGAGGCATACACAGACAGTACGTCATATACAATATAATCTCTATTGATCGGTTTATACATTGACTACAGATATTTGTTACTCTTCTGTGTTGTGAAATTCCCTCCTCTCCATCCCCTCTCTCTCTCTCTCTCTCTCTCTCTCTCTCTCTCTTTCTCTCTCTCTCTCTCTCTCTGTGGTGAAATGAAAGACCTTAGCTTGGTGAAGCCCTTCATTACTGAGTATTCACTCTCTCTGCTTGTTTGTTTATATAACGCGTGGGTTTTCGTTGTAGGAGTTGAGGCACCGAGAGTGTTTACCCCGTGGTCCCTCACTTTCCATATGGGCTATAAACAATGGTTCCAACAATGAAACCGAGCTCCTATTTCAGACACGTTGGGCTGTGTGTTGGAGTGCCACCTGGAAGGCACATCAAAAATACAAATAACAACTCCCACTACATTACATACAAATACACCTCCCTCTATTAAAATACAATGCAGAGATGGACACATGCTCAGTGTACAATGGAAACTCCATCCCTGTGTCTGTCTAAATTCAAAACCAGAAACGCAGGGTTTGAATTACAAACGGGGCTAGGAATTTAAATATAACCCCCCCCCCCCAAGAGACATTGGGCACCCCCAAGAGACATTGGGCACCCCCAAGAGACATCGGGCACCCCCTGATAATCGATGTCATTCAAACCCTGCAGACACACATATATATATATATATAAACATACTATACATTCTATATATATATATATATATATATATACACAATGCTGTGAACAAGTATTTGTCCTATTCCTGATTTCTTTTTTTTTTTGCACATTTGTCACACTTAAATGTTTCAGATCAAACACATTTAATTACTTTGTCACATAGGGCCATGAAGGTTCGGATAGCTTTTTTCCCTTAAAAAAAGAAGAAAATATATCACTTAAAAACTGCTTTTTGTGTTTACTTGGGTAATCTTTGTGTAATCTTAAAATTAGTTTGATGATCTGAAACATTTACGTATGACAAATGTGCAAAAAAAACAAGTGTAACGCTGGTCGTATGAAGTAGAAAGAGACCATTGGTGCAGCGTGGTGAGCATTCATGATATTTAATCAAACTGAACACTAAAACACAATAACAAAGTAGCACAAAACGAAACAGTTTTGTCAGGTGCAGAAACTCAAAACAGAAAACAACTACCCACAAAACACAGGTGGGGGAAAAAAAGGCTGCCTAAGTATGATTCCCAATCAGAGATAACGATAGACAGCTGCCTCTGATTGGGAACCACACTCGGCCAAAAACAAAGAAATAGAAACATAGAATGCCCACCCTAACCACACCCTGGCCTGACCAAAATAGAGAATAAAAACCTCTCTATGGCCACCTCTCTATGGCCAGGGCGTGACAATAAGAAATCAGGAAGGGTGCAAATACTTTTTCACAGCACTGTGTATATATATATATATATATATATATAGTATGTATAGTATGTGTATATATATAGTATGTATAGTATGTATATATATATAGTATGTACAGTATGTATATATATATAGTATGTATAGTATGTTTATATATATATATATAGTATGTATAGTATGTATATATATATATATATATATATATATATATATATATATATATATATATATATATGTTTATATATATATATAGTATGTTTGGATCACTGCCCAGTAATTGTATACTAATAATGTATTCCACAAACAGGTGCCCCATAGTTACCTTTTGTTCTACTAAGTATGCCATAGTTAACACATGCTGAACACTTGGTACAGTAGCCTGTCTCTCTGTGGCTTTAAACCACACACAGTGTGGTCAGCGAGAGGGAATCCTCCACTACCTCACACACACACACAGGCCTGGCCATGGAAATGATATGTAAAGAATACCCAGACCACAGATACTAGTGGTAGAGTCTCTCAGAAAATACCACCCAGTGTTTGTGTTGCGTTGGCGAGGGAACCCTCCACCTACTCTCCTGCAATAACCAGACCACAGAGGGATTACCATTGAAAGATTCCCTTATGCTGCAGTGAGAGGAAACCCCACGCCATTTGTTTGTAGAGGTCCCTGATCAAACTGCTGATAATGGCAATTCGCATTTGTTTTTCGTTCCCTTATGCTGCAGTGAGAGGAAACCCCCACGCCATTTGTTTGTACTACACTGGCTCTGACACTCATCGGATGTAGCAGGGCTTGGAAACTATTACCTAGTGACACGAGCCTAACAAGACGAGCTAAATGCCTTTCACCCTCACTTCGAGGCAAGCAACACTGAAGCATGCATGAGAGCACCAAATGTTCTGGTAGCCGATGTGAGCAAGACCTTTAAACAGGTAAACATTCACAAAGCTGGGGGGCCAGACGGATTACCAGGACGTGATCTCAAAGAATGCGCAGCCAAACTGGCAAGTGTCTTCACTGACATTTTCAACCTCTCCCTGGCCGAGTCTGTAATACCTACATGTTTCAAACAGACCACCATAGTCCCTGTGCCCAAGGAAGCGTAGGTAACCTACCTAAATGATTACCGCCCCGTAGCACTCAAGTCGGTATCCTTGAAGTGCTTTGAAAGGCTGGTCATGGCTCACATCAACAGCATCCTCCCGGATACCCTAGACCCACTCCAATTCGTACACCGCCCCAACAGATCCACAGAGGACGCAATCTCAATCACACTCCACACTGCCCTTTCCCACCTGGGCAAAAGGAACACCTATTTGAGGATGCCGTTCATTGACTACAGCTCAGTGTTCAACACCATAGCGCCAACAAAGGTCATCACTAAGCTAAGGACCCTTGGACTAAACACCTCCCTCTGTAACTGGATCCTGGACATCCTGATGTGCCGCCCCCAGGTGGTAAGAGTAGGCAACAACACAACAGCCACGCTGATCCTCAACACTGGGGCCCCTGAGGGGTGCCGGTCCCCTCCTGTACTCCCTGTTCACCCACGACTGCGTGGCCAAACACAATTTCAACACCATCATTAAGTTTGCTGACGACACAGCAGCCTGATCGCCAACAACAATGAGACAGCTTATAGGGAGGTCAGAGAACTGGCAGTGTGGTGCTGGGACAACAACCTTTCCCTCAATGAGCAAGACAAAGGAGCTGATCGTGGACTACAGGAAAAGGCGGGTCGAACAGGCCTCCATACTCGTTGACTGGCTGTAGTGGAGCGGGTCAACTTCCTTGGTGTCCACATCACCAACGAACTATCATGGTCCAAACACACCAAGACTGTCGTGAAGAGTGGCACGACAACACATTTTCCCCCTCAGGAGACGGAACAGATTTGGGTTAGGGTTAGGGTTAGGGGTCCCCAGATCCTCATGGGTCCCCAGATCCTTAAAAAGTTTTACAGCTGCATCATCGAGACCATCCTGACGGGTTGCATCACAGCCTGGTATGACAACTGCTCGGCATCTGACCGCAAGGCGCTACAGAGTATAGTGCGTACGGCCCAGTACATCACTGAGGTCAAGCTTCCTGACATCCAGGACCTATGTACTAGGCTGTGTCAGAGGAAAGCCCATAAAATTGTCAAAGACTCCAGTCACCATAGTTATAATCTGTTCTCTCTGCTACCGCACGGCAAGCAGTACCGGAGCGCCAAGTCTAGGTCCAAGAGGCTTCTAAAAAGCTTCTACCCCTCAAGCCATAAGACTCCTGAACAATTAATCAAATGGCCACCCGGACTGTTTACATTGACACCCCCGGTAAGGTCACGGTAGGGTCTACACATGTTGTATTCGGCACACAAATAAAGTTTGATTTGATTTGTAGAGGTCCCTGATCAAGCCGGTGATAATGGCAGTTAGCATTTGTCTCGGAGCAGAAAATCTTCTGTTCTGTCTGATGTTAAAAGCGATGAGAGACCATCATCATCGGTACGGGGCGGCAGGGTAGCCTAGTGGTTGGAGCGTTGGACTAGTAACCAAAAGGTTGCAAGTTCAAATCCCCAAGCTGACAAGCTAAAAATCTGTTGTTCTGAACAAGCCCAACCACCAGTACAGGTAATAAAAATAGCTTGCATCATAGAACATTAAAGGGGTCATCTGGGATTGGGACATCCATTTTTAGACTTTTACCAAAAAAGTGGCGGGATGCCTGCTGTTGTTGTTGTGTTTCTCCAATATTGCCCCTCTAATACCTCCATGAAATGGAGTCCCATTGTGAAAAGAGAAAATGTTTTTCCCAACTATTTAACACTTCCATTGCGCTGTATTAAAACCAAGTTTTTTATAGTTTAATGTTTTGATATTCATTTTTATTTCTATTAATTAATTATTTTTTCAAAATGAGAAATTCAGTTTAGTTTCAGTTAGTATACAGACCTGATATGCAACGTTTTTATTTAGTTTCAGTTTTATAAAAATATACATTTATATTTTTCTTTCATTTAGTTTCAGTTTGAGTTTTAGTGACAGAGCCAGAAAGTATGGCGATGGAGATACAGTGCCTTGCGAAAGTATTCGGCCCCCTTGAACTTTGCGACCTTTTGCCACATTTCAGGCTTCAAACATAAAGATATAAAACTGTATTTTTTGTGAAGAATCAACAACAAGTGGGACACAATCATGAAGTGGAACGACATTTATTGGATATTTCAAACTTTTTTAACAAATCAAAAACTGAAAAATTGGGCGTGCAAAATTATTCAGCCCCCTTAAGTTAATACTTTGTAGCGCCACCTTTTGCTGCGATTACAGCTGTAAGTCGCTTGGGGTATGTCTCTATCAGTTTTGCACATCGAGAGACTGACATTTTTTCCCATTCCTCCTTGCAAAACAGCTCGAGCTCAGTGAGGTTGGATGGAGAGCATTTGTGAACAGCAGTTTTCAGTTCTTTCCACAGATGGTGTGTTCAGCTGTGTTGCTTTTACGCCAAACATAACGTTTTGCATTGTTGCCAAAAAGTTCAATTTTGGTTTCATCTGACCAGAGCACCTTCTTCCACATGTTTGGTGTGTCTCCCAGGTGGCTTGTGGCAAACTTTAAACGACACTTTTTATGGATATCTTTAAGAAATGGCTTTCTTCTTGCCACTCTTCCATAAAGGTCAGATTTGTGCAATATACGACTGATTGTTGTCCTATGGACAGAGTCTCCCACCTCAGCTGTAGATCTCTGCAGTTCATCGAGAGTGATCATGGTCCTCTTGGTTGCATCTCTGATCAGTCTTCTCCTTGTATGAGCTGAAAGTTTAGAGGGACGGCCAGGTCTTGGTAGATTTGCAGTGGTCTGATACTCCTTCCATTTCAATATTATCGCTTGCACAGTGCTCCTTGGGATGTTTAAAGCTTGGGAAATCTTTTTGTATCCAAATCCGGCTTTAAACTTCTTCACAACAGTATCTCGGACCTGCCTGGTGTGTTCCTTGTTCTTCATGATGCTCTCTGTGCTTTTAACGGACCTCTGAGACTATCACAGTGCAGGTGCATTTATACGGAGACTTGATTACACACAGGTGGATTGTATTTATCATCATTAGTAATTTAGGTCAACATTGGATCATTCAGAGATCCTCACTGAACTTCTGGAGAGAGTTTGCTGCACTGAAAGTAAAGGGGCTGAATAATTTTGCACGCCCAATTTTTCAGTTTTTGATTTGTTAAAAAAGTTTGAAATATCCAATAAATGTTGTTCCACTTCATGATTGTGTCCCACTTGTTGTTGATTCTTCACAAAAAAATACAGTTTTATATCTTTATGTTTGAAGCCTGAAATGTGGCAAAAGGTCGCAAAGTTCAAGGGGGCCGAAAACTTTCGCAAGGCACTGTATCTGTGTTGCATCGTTTTTTTGTTGTCACTTCTTACCACTGTGGGGCAATATTACATAAAGTCAAAGGTTAGGTTTAAATTATAAAGTCGATCTTATTGTGACTTGGGTTTAAAAGGAAAGCAGGTGCAAAAAATGTCACACCCATGTTTACACCATTCCAATGTATCTAGTAATACATGGAAGAAGAATCCATTTAGCTACCTAGCCGATTTTTACCCTGTTAGCTAGTGATGCTAACCACGTTTCTAACCATCAGTTTTTATGTGAGTAAAAATCATACCATATTTAAAAAATAAAAATAAATCACGACAGCTGGGATGGAAATAGGAAGTTTTATGCGCAAATATTGATATAATAACCATCATATTGTAATTAACTTGGAGTCACGTGATGATACGTGTAACCAATGTGAAATGTCTAGCTAGTTAGCAGGGGGTGCATGTGTAACCAATGTGAAATGTCTAGCTAGTTAGCAGGGGGTGCATGTGTAACCAATGTGAAATGGCTAGCTAGTTAGCAGGGGGTGCACGTGTAACCAATCTGAAATGGCTAGCTAGTTAGCAGGGGGTGCATGTGTAACCAATGTGAAATGTCTAGCTAGTTAGCAGGGGGTGCATTTGTAACCAATGTGAAATGTCTAGCTAGTTAGCAGGGGGTGCATTTGTAACCAATGTGAAATGTCTAGCTAGTTAGCAGGGGGTGCATTTGTAACCAATGTGAAATGTCTAGCTAGTTAGCAGGGGGTGCATTTGTAACCAATGTGAAATGGCTAGCTAGTTAGCAGGGGGTGCATGTGTAACCAATGTGAAATGGCTAGCTAGTTAGCAGGGGGTGCGGGCGCTAATAGCGTTTTAATCGGTGACGTCACTCGCTCTTTAAAGTAGTAGTGGTTCCCCTTCGCTCTGCAAGGGCCGCCGCGACTTTTGTGTAGCGACAGGTAACGATGCTTCGTGGGGAGGCAGTTGTTGATGTGTGCAGAAGTTCCCTGGTTCGAGCCCAGGTAGGGGCGAGGAGAGGGACGAAAGGAACACACATGGTTTTACCACTACGACTCGGGAAAACCATGCATTTTAATCAGGCTACAGATGAAACAAGTTATGATGCACGTCACAGGGTGGTGAAAGTGCCTTTAGTGGTCTTATCCTCGTGACATGATGATTGACGCTTGGCTGCCATTTTGACAAATAGAAAATATTCTCTCTCTTATCCATAATAATGTCATCATGTAGACTAGCCTACCGGAACTGTGTCTGAGAGCTGTTGTCTGGAGCTCAGGCACCAAGACCAGTGTAGGAACGTTTGCTATTTTAACTCAACAGTTTTTGTGACAAAACTAAATCAGTAGAGTTGAAAATGCGATGAAAACGTTTAGATTTTTATTTGGTAGATAAAAACGTAAAAAAAGATGGAATTTTAATGTTTGTGCAGTTCGTACTACTAATTTCTGTGTTCTATTTGTGTGCTGTTCTAATAACTAATTTCTGTGTTCATGCAAGTGACTGATTTAACAAATCTTCACTTAACAGTATCTGCAAATTGGCAGTACGCCCAGACCTTGTTTTGAGAACGAACGAAAGATATCTCAGTTTCAAGGTCTCAGCTTAGAGAAAAGAAGCCTTGTGAGGTGTTGATCTGTCACATGTTATGAAGCAGTGTTGGTCTGTCACATGTTATGAACCAGTATTGGTCGATCACATGAATGAAACAAAACGGTAATGACTAATTAATTTTGCTAAATCATTCAAATATTACTTGTCTGTGTATAGCCATATACAAGACAACTGCTGGGTCTGCCCAGGCATGTGTACTATGGTGAATTTAGTTGTTTGGAACCTCTCCAGCAAGCTGACAAATAAACAACGATTCATTTAAGATTGACTTTGAGTATCCCTGTGTAAGAATGTCTACAACAATTCCGTATACACATGGGTTTTTATTGTCATTTCTGGTCCAAGATGCGGTAATCTCGAATAATGATTAAGAATTTTTTTAGGACTGATTAAAATGTAGCATAGTGAAAACTAAGTACATGTTTATTTCTATCTTCCAGGACTAATGGACTACTACCAAGTTAAAAAAAAAAAGTTTTATCGAGGATTCTGTATGTTTCCCTTTGAAAGGCTTCCTGAGGCAGGTGATTTGGGAGAGCAGTTAAAAGTACCCGGATGTTAAGGGACCTCCCAAATGAAGCAAATTTTTTGCCACACACACACACCAGCACCCACACACAACCCACCTGTTGATGAATATTTGTTTGTGGTTAATATGCGGATTTAGTGGGGTTTTTCATGGGTTAGAAAGGATGCTGTACACAAATGAACGTTTCTATTGTCAGAGTTTTAGGTGCACACATGTAAATTCTCTTGATAAGAATAAACTTACTGAAAAACCCAATGTAAACCTGATACACAAAATGTTTGAAATATCTTTAAATAATGTCTGAGGTACAGGTGTCACGTTCTGACCTTTATTTCCTTTGTTTTGTCGTTATTTAGTATGGTCAGGGCGTGAGTTGGGGTGGGCAGTCTATGTGTGTTTTTCTATGATTTTGGGATTTCTATATTTCGGCCTAGTATGGTTCTCAATCAGAGGCAGGTGTCATTGGTTGTCTCTGATTGAGAATCATACTTAGGTAGCCTGGGTTTCACTGTTTGTTTGTGGGTGATTGTCTATGTTAGTTGCTTGTGTTCAGCACAGTTCTCATTATAGCGCCACGGTTGTTATTTCGTTTATTGTTTTGTATAGTTTGTATTCAGTGTTTTCTTTTATAAAAAAATCATCATGAACACGCTGCATTTTGGTCCGCTTCATACGACGATCGTGACAACAGGAAAACAAACAAACACTCACTCAATAGGGCTGACTGACCTCTGACCTCTGTTCTGACTTCCTGGTGAGGCCTGATCACTAGAAAGACAGCAGACATTGTGTTGTGTTTTATGTTAAAAAAAAAACAAATAATTAAGAAGTAGTTTATAATTTCTCAATAGACCCCATGCAGTAATATCTAACAAGTAATCTAACAATTTCACAACAACTACATTTCTCAATAGTCCTATGTCAAATCAAATCCAATTGTATTGGTCACATACACATGGTTAGCAGATGTTAATGCGAGTGTATCGAAATGCTTGTGCTTCTAGTTCCGACCATGCAGTAATATCTAACAAGTAACAATTTCACAACAACTTCATTTCTCAATAGTCCTATGTCAAATCAAATCCAATTGTATTGGTCACATACACATGGTTAGCAGATGTTAACGCGAGTGTAGCGAAATGCTTGTGCTTCTAGTTGAAAGGAATGAATAAGAATATGTGCATATAAATATATGGATGAGTGATGGACGTGCTTGTCACGATCGTTATAATGAGTGGACCAAAGCGCAGCGTGATCTGGGTTCCACATCTTTTTATTTCTAGGTGAAACTCACAGCAAAACAAAAACAATACATCTCAAAACGAAACGTGAAGCTAACAATAGGGCTAACAGGTTAAGATCCCACAAAACACAAAGGGGAAATGGATGCCTAAATATGATCCCCAATCAGAGACAACGATAAACAGCTGCCTCTGATTGGGAACCATACCAGGCCAACATAGAAACATAACCATCTAGATGTCCCACCCTAGTCACACCCCGACCTAACCAACATAGAGAATAAAAAGCTCTCTATGGTCAGGGCGTGACATTGTGGCATCGGCAAGATGCAGTAGATTGTATAGAACACAGTAAATACAGTGGGGCAAAAAAGTATTTAGTCAGCCACCAATTGTGCAAGTTCTCCCACTTAAAAAGATGAGAGAGGCCTGTAATTTTCATCATTTTATCATTTATTATGAAATGTCTGGGTTTTTCTGTGTCGATTTCCCTTACTTTACTAGAGTATAGAATATTTCGATATAGAAGCTGAAATATAAATGCTTACATTAACATTGGATGATTATTATCACAGAAATTGAAATTGTCTTATAACTAATTTCTGTGTTCTATTCGTGTGCTGTTCTAATAACCAATTTCTGTGTTCATGCAAGTGACTGATTTAACGAATCCTCACTTATCAGTATCTGCAATTTGGCAGTACGCCCAGACCTTGTTTTGAGAACGAACGAAAGATATCTCAGTTTTAAATGTCTCGGCTTAGAGAGAAGAAGCCTTGTGAGGTGTTGATCTGTCACATGTTATGAACCAGTATTGATCTGTCACATGTTATGAACCAGTATTGGTCTGTCATGTTATGAACCAGTATTGATCTGTTATGTTATGAACCAGTATTGGTCTGTCTCATGTTATGAACCAGTATTGGTCTGTCATGTTATGAACCAGTATTGATCTGTTATGTTATGAACCAGTATTGATCTGTCTCATGTTATGAACCAGTATTGATCTGTCTCATGTTATGAACCAGTATTGATCTGTTAAATGTTATGAACCAGTATTGGTCTGTCATGTTATGAACCAGTATTGATCTGTCTCATGTTATGAACCAGTATTGATCTGTTAAATGTTATGAACCAGTATTGGTCTGTCATGTTATGAACCAGTATTGATCTGTCTCATGTTATGAACCAGTGTTGGTCTGTCACATGTTATGAACCAGTATTGGTCTGTCACATGAATAAAACAAAAGGGTAATGGCTCATTAATTATGCTAAATCATGCAAATATAACAGACACTTGTCTGTGTCTAGCCGCATATAAGACAACTGCTGGGTCTGACCAGGGAGAGCTCCTGATTGACATGTGTACTATGGTGCATTGAGTTGGTTGGAATAAAGTATTATTCCTTTAAGATTGACTTTGAGTGCTTCTACACCTGCATTGCTTGCTATTTGGGGTTTTAGGCTGGGTTTCTGTACAGCACTTTGAGATATCAGCTGATGTAAGAAGCGCTATATAAATAAATTTGATTTGAGTGTCCCTGTGTAAGAATTTTTATCCGCAACAAGTCAGTTTTGTGGAGTGGAAGCTGCTGAGTGGAGCACGGCTTTTATTCAGATTGGCTGTGTCCAGTGGAGGCTGCTGAGTGGAGCACGGCTCATAATAATGTCTGGAACGGAGCGGATGGAATGGCATCAAACACATGGAAAACGGTGTCTGATGTATTTGATACCATTCCACTTATTCCGCTCCAGCCATTACCACGAGCCCGTCCTCCTCAATTAAGGTACCACCAGCCTCCTGTGGTGGAAACACAGCACTGGTGAGAAAATGTGTTATTATTGAATAATTTCTTTATGCAGATTTTTGAATATTTGCATGAAAATTCTGTCGCCGATTGGATGGAAACCTAGCTGATGCACTATCTAAACCAAAAACTGAACATAATTCATGATAGTTGTTATTTTTAGTTAGTTTTGGTGTTAAAGGTATTAGTTTCAGTTTTAATGTCTAAACAGGTTTGTTAATTACACTACATGATATATAGGTATGAACATCTCATTCCAAAATCATGGGCATTAATATGGAGTTGGTTCCCCCCCTTTACTGCTATAACAGCCTCCACTCTTCTGGGAAGGCTTTCCAATTCATCCCAAAAGGTGTTCGATGGGGTTGAGGTCAGGGCTCTGCGCGGGCCAGTCAAATTCTTTCACTCCAATCTCGACAAACCATTTTTGTATGGACCTCTTTGTGCACGGGGCATTGTCATTTTGAAACAGGAAAGGGCCATCCCCAGATTGTTGTCACAAAGTTGGAAGCACAGAATCGTCTAGAATGTAATTGCATGCTGTAGCGTTAAGATTTCCCTTCACTGGAACCAAGGAGCCTGAACCACGAAAAACAACCCCATGCCATTATTCCTCATCCACCAAACTTTACAGTTGACACTATGCATTGCAGCAGTTAGCGTTCTCCTGTCATCCGCCAAACCCAGATTCGTCCGTCGGACTGCCAGATGGTGAAGCGTGATTCATCCCTCCAGAGAACGTGTTTCCACTGCTCCAGAGTCCAATGGTGGCGAGCTTTACACCCCTCCAGCCGACGCTCCAGCTACAATAAGAAGATAAAACAAAGTGCTGGTGCGATGGATTGGGTCAGAACTACAGTGGGGAGAACAAGTATTTCATACACTGCCGACTTTGCAGGTTTTCCTACTTACAAATGCATGTAGAGGTCTGTCATTTTTATTATAGGTACACTTCAACTGTGAAGTGTATGATATTTAAGTAATAATTTGCACTTTGGGTCCCGAGGACCAGGATTAAGGGCATCTGTTTGCATTTGCAAATCTGAAGGTAACTCCCTCTACGCAGATCTATGTTAATCTCAAGGTAACTCCCTCTACACAGATCTTGGTTAATCTCAAGGTAACTCCCTCAATGCACATCTATGTTAATCTCAAGGTAACTCCCTCTATGAATATCTATGTTAATCTCAAGGTAACTCCCTCTACGCAGATCTAACTCCCCCCTATGCAGATCTATGTTAATCTCAAGGTAACTCCCCTCTACGCAGATCTATGTTAATCTAAAGGTAACTCCCTCTACACAGATCTTGGTTAATCTCAAGGTAACTCCCTCAATGCACATCTATGTTAATCTCAAGGTAACTCCCTCTATGAATATCTATGTTAATCTCAAGGTAACTCCCTCTACGCAGATCTATGTTAATCTCAAGGTAACTCCCTCTACGCAGATCTATGTTAATCTCAAGGTAACTCCCCTCTACGCAGATCTATGTTAATCTCAAGGTAACTCCCTCTACACAGATCTTGGTTAATCTCAAAGTAACTCCCTCAATGCACATCTATGTTAATCTCAAGGTAACTCCCTCTATGAATATCTATGTTAATCTCAAGGTAACTCCCTCTACGCAGATCTATGTTAATCTCAAGGTAACTCCCTCTACGCAGATCTATGTTAATCTCAAGGTAACTCCCCTCTACGCAGATCTATGTTAATCTCAAGGTAACTCCCTCTACACAGATCTTGGTTAATCTCAAGGTAACTCCCTCAATGCACATCTATGTTAATCTCAAGGTAACTCCCTCTATGAACATCTATGTTAATCTCAAGGTAACTCCCTCTACGCAGATCTATGTTAATCTCAAGGTAACTCCCTCTACGCAGATCTATGTTAATCTCAAGGTAACTCCCTCTATGCAGATCTATGTTAATCTCAAGGTAACTCAAGGTAACTCCCTCTACGTATGTTAATCTCAAGGTAACTCCCTCTATGCAGATCTATGTTAATCTCAAGGTAACTCCCTCTACGCAGATCTTGGTTAATCTCAAGGTAACTCCCTCTATGCAGATCTATGTTAATCTCAAGGTAACTCCCTCTACGCAGATCTATGTTAATCTCAAGGTAACTCCCTCTATGCAGATCTATGTTAATCTCAAGGTAACTCCCTCTATGAACATCTATGTTAATCTCAAGGTAACTCCCTCTACGCAGATCTATGTTAATCTCAAGGTAACTCCCTCTACGCAGGTCTATGTTAATCTCAAGGTAACTCCCTCTTTGCAGATCTATGTTAATCTCTATGAAAGTAGTCCAGCCAATTGAAAAGCAGAAAACAACACACATTAGTATATTGGTCAGAAAATATAGATTATATTGCTTTTTTTCCTCTGCAATTTAAAAACAACAACAACAACAACAACAACAACAACAACAAATAAAACAGCATTTTTTCTCACCCAGTAGGAAGGTAGACTGGCACCCTATTCCCTTCATAGTGCACTACTTTTGACCAGGATTTTGGTTAAACATAGTGCACTATGAAAATAGGGTGCCATTTGGGACTAACCTGTATTCACACACACACACACACACACACACACACACACACACACACACACACACACACACACACACACACACACACACACACACACACACACACACACACACACACACACACACACACACACACACACACACACACAAGGTCATACTGACAATAATACATTTAATGAGTGTATTTAATTACAAACTATTTACCAAAAATAAAAGGGATCCCATTTAGGAGAACGGTATCTAGCTCTAGTCATCTCTCCCCAATAAGTGAGAATAATTTATACTATGGAGTCGGTGCTATACACACAGTCCCTTTAAGAGCAGGGTCAGTCCTGTCTAGGTTTGCAATACTTGGGTTACATTCCCATAATTCCCCTGGTTTTCCAGAAATTCACAGATTTCCTGCTTTAATCCCTCGTAAATTCCAGGAATCTTCTAACCGGTATTTCTGGAAAACCAGGGAATTATGGGCAAATTACAGTATTTTTTTTGGTATGACCCAATTGATACTGACAGGAATCAGAAGACGTGGACAAGGACTAGCCTGGATGCCAGTTTGCTTCTGCTCTCCTTCCTTATGGAAATGTCATGCCAAACACGTTTCAAACAGACTGGCAGCCAGGCTAGGGAAGTAGAGGAGTCAGTGAAACCCACAAGGTGTACGGATTGGCTGTGTTTGAGAACCGTCAACGTTGGGATGCCTTGTAGGGAAATGGTGACAGACTGACAGGAAATAACAGTAAGCAGTTATTTAGGGACGAATGTGATTTGTTGATCCGTCGGTCTGCAGTTGATCTGGAAAACGACCGACGTGTTAAGAGTTGATCCTGAAATCTCTGGGCCGTTGGAAACACTGCGGCCGGTCGCCAGAGATTTCAGAGGTCAAAGTGAAGTCACAGTGTCACAAAATACCAATAATGCTTTGCTACAACAATGTTGGTGGTAAAAAAAACAATAAACATCCCACTTTGAAAAGAAGGTTAGGAGTGAATATACAGCATTTTGCTGACAGATACGATTGTGATTGTTCTCACGCATACACAGTAAATTAAAGTATATATATATATTTAAAAATCTGTATAGAGATTTTATGTTACTCAGGCACTTTGCTCGTTGTGCACGTGTTTTGTGAGCGAGCGAGCGATTGAAACACAACATGTATAATGAACTAAATATTATATTTACATTTCCCATTTCCTCAAATCGGCATGATGAGACATTTCCTCTGTAATGTTATTGCCATGTTGCACACAAGATGGCATTAACTGGTTAATTCAGACTGTGGTTAACTAATGACCCAGTCACAGTGTTAACACATAGCAGTGACATCAACATTTTGTTATCTGTTATCCCAGGACACTTTTTACATGTGGATTGAACATGACAAAGATGACATAGATGACATAGATGGCATAGATGACATAGATGGCATAGATGACATAGATGGCATAGATGGCATAGATGACATAGATGACATAGATGGCATAGATGACATAGATGACATAGATGACATAGATGACAAAGATGACATAGATGACATAGATGGCATAGATGATATAGATGACAAAGATGACATAGATGGCATAGATGGCATAGATGGCATAGATGGCATAGATGACAAAGATGACATAGATGACATAGATGGCATAGATGGCATAGATGGCATAGATGACAAAGATGACATATATGACATAGATGGCATAGATGGCATAGATGACATAGATGGCAGATGACATAGATGGCATAGATGACAGATGACATAGATGGCATAGATGGCAGATTACATAGATGGCATAGATGACAGATGACATAGATGGCATAGATGACATAGATGAAATAGATGACATAGATGGCATAGATGACATAGATGACATAGATGACAGATGACATAGATGGCATAGATTACATAGATGGCATAGATGACAGATGACAGATGACATAGATGGCATAGATGGCATAGATGACATAGATGGCATAGATGGCATAGATGGCATAGATGACATAGATGGCATAGATGTAGCTGTATGTTGAACCACTTTAGACACAGACAGACAGACAGACAGACAGACAGACAGACAGACAGACAGAGGGGAGGGAGAGACAAACAGACAGACAGACAGACAGACAGACAGACAGACAGACACTACACCACCCTGGACATATCTTTACTCTACTGTTAAAACATTAACCATACTGCCAGACAACACATTGCAAACGTATGATTCTGTTCACAGTATCTCTTTGGGGGAAAGTACCAAAAAACTATCCCTTTTTGATAAAAAGTAACTTAACCAAGGCTTAACTTCTGATGACATCACAGGGAAGGAACAGAATGGGCAGGGGGGGGGACGACAAGTCAAATCTACCATCGACTTTTAAGGCCTTTGACGTCACACTGTTTTTACCACTTATAACACACAGGTAGTTAGTTATAAACAGTTGTAAAACAATTATAACACAGTGATTATAACAGTGTGATGATCTCACAAAACAAAACAATGGCTAAGACAGGAAATGGTAGACAGGAAATGGCTAAGACAGGAAATGGTAGACAGGAAATGGTAGACAGGAAATGGAAGACAGGAACTGGAAGACAGGAAATGGCTAAGACAGGAAATGGTAGACAGGAAATGGCTAAGACAGGAAATGGCTAAGACAGGAAATGGAAGACAGGAAATAACAATATGATGACTGAGTGTACAAAACATTAGGAACACCTTCCTAATATTGTGTTGCGCCCCCCTTTTGCCCTCAGAACAGCCTCATTTCGTCGGGGCGTGGGACTCTACAAGGTGTGGAAAGCGTTCCACAGGGATGCTGGCCCATGTTGACTCTAATGCTTCCCACAGTTGTGTCAAGTTGGCTGAACGCTACCATACCCCCGTTCAAAGGCACTTACATATGTTGTCTTGTCCATTCACTCTCTGAATGGCACACATCCACAATCCACATCTCAAGACTTAAAACTCCTTCTTTAACCCGTCTCCTCCCCTTCATCTACACTGATTTGAAGTGGATTTAACAGGTGACATCAATAAGAGATCATATCTTTCACCTGGAATCACCTGGTTATTACGGGTCCCGTCCCGTGTGTTGTTGTGCATTTGTTATTACGAGACACATCCCATGTCGTGTATTGCGGGTCTCATCCCGCGTATTTATTAGAGGTTTTATCTCGCTTTTTGTTTGGGTTACAACCCTGTGTTTCTGTATACGTGTTTGTTCTGGGCTTCGTCCCCGTGCGTTGTATATCATATCCTCCATGTTGTGTATCATATCCTCCGTGTTGTGTATCATATCCTCCGTGTTGTATATCATATCCTCCGTGTTGTATATCATATCCTCCGTGTTGTATATCATATCCTCCGTGTTGTATATCATATCCTCCGTGTTGTATATCATATCCTCCGTGTTGTATATCATATCCTCCGTGTTGTGTATCATATCCTCTATGTTGTATATCATATCCTCCGTGTTGTGTATCCTCCGTGTCGTATATCATATCCTCCGTGTTGTATATCATATCCTCCGTGTTGTGTATCATATCCTCCGTGTTGTATATCATATCCTCTGTGTTGTATATCATATCTTCCGTGTTGTGTATCATATCCTCTGTGTTGTATATCATATCCTCCATGTTGTGTATCATATCCTCCGTGTTGTGTATCATATCCTCCGTGTTGTGTATCATATCCTCCGTGTTGTGTATCATATCCTCCGTGTTGTGTATCCTCCGTGTTGTGTATCATATCCTCCGTGTTGTGTATCCTCCGTGTTGTATATCATATCCTCCATGTTGTGTATCCTCCGTGTTGTGTATCATATCCTCCGTGTTGTATATCATATCCTCCGTGTTGTGTATCCTCCGTGTTGTGTATCCTCCGTGTTGTGTATCATATCCTCCGTGTTGTATATCATATCCTCCGTGTTGTGTATCCTCCGTGTTGTGTATCCTCCGTGTTGTATATCATATCCTCCGTGTTGTGTATCCTCCGTGTTGTGTATCCTCCGTGTTGTATATCATATCCTCCGTGTTGTATATCATATCCTCCATGTTGTATATCATATCCTCCATGTTGTATATCATATCCTCCGTGTTGTATATCATATCCTCCATGTTGTATATCATATCCTCCGTGTTGTGTATCATATCCTCCGTGTTGTATATCATATCCTCCATGTTGTATATCATATCCTCCATGTTGTATCATATCCTCCATGTTGTATATCATATCCTCCGTGTTGTGTATCATATCCTCCGTGTTGTGTATCATATCCTCCGTGTTGTGTATCCTCCGTGTTGTGTATCATATCCTCCGTGTTGTGTATCCTCCGTGTTGTATATCATATCATCCGTGTTGTATATCATATCCTCCGTGTTGTATATCATATCCTCCATGTTGTATATCATATCCTCCGTGTTGTATCATATCCTCCGTGTTGTGTATCATATCCTCCATGTTGTATCATATCCTCCGTGTTGTGTATCCTCCGTGTTTTATATCATATCCTCCGTGTTGTGTATCCTCCGTGTTGTATATCATATCCTCCATGTTGTGTATCATATCCTCCGTGTTGTATATCATATCCTCCATGTTGTGTATCATATCCTCCGTGTTGTATATCATATCCTCCATGTTGTGTATCATATCCTCCATGTACAGTATGTGCCTTTATGCGTCAGTTTGGACATATTCTGCACTTTATTGCTAGTGATTTGCCTGGAAAATGCTCAAAGAGTTACAGAATATAATGACATCTAAAACGATTGCATTATATTCCAGGAGTCCAAATCTTATTTAGAAAGTACCAAAATGATTTTTAGTAAGTACCAAAATGATTTTTTTGTTGTTGATATGCAGGGAGAACGACCATGGCTTTGGTTTGTTCCAAATCATTGATTAGTTATACTTCAGTAACAGAGTCTCTTTCACTCATCGAGGGTTGATCGACTGATATAACAGCATTACAGAATTTAAACTGAACTGAAAATGTATTGGGGATGCATGAGATGGACTATGATTGAGTTGCAACAGGAGAGAGCAGTTCACGACAAGGTATAATGTAGAGATCTAATGTTCCCCTGTACCTTAAGATCAAGGTATAATGTGGAGGCCTAACTCTTACATAGACAACCCACTTTTTTATAATACCACTGCATAATTTTCATATGTGATATATAAACTATTCACAGCAGCTTTCCCTTGATATTACCACAGCACTGTCCAGAATGAACGGTGGGCGGGTGTGGGATGGTCACCCAATATCGCATCCAGATCTGAATCAACTGGACACTGGGTTCTTCCGTTCCCATCCAGATCTGAATCAACTGGACACTGGGTTCTTCCGTTCCCATCCAGATCTGAATCAACTGGACACCGGGTTCTTCCGATCCCATCCTGATCTGAATCAACTGGACACTGGGTTCTTCCGTTCCCATCCAGATCTGAATCAACTGGACACCGGGTTCTTCCGTTCCCATCCAGATCTGAATCAACTGGACACCGGGTTCTTCCGATCCCATCCTGATCTGAATCAACTGGACACTGGGTTCTTCCGTTCCCATCCAGATCTGAATCAACTGGACACCGGGTTCTTCCATTCCCATCCAGATCTGAATCAACTGGACACCACGTTCTTCCGATCCCATCCAGATCTGAATCAACTGGACACCACGTTCTTCCGTTCCCATCCAGATCTGAATCAACTGGACACCACGTTCTTCCGTTCCCATCCAGATCTGAATCAACTGGACACTGGGTTCTTCCGTTCCCATCCAGATGTGAATCAACTGGACACCGGGTTCTTCCGTTCCGATCCAGCTCTGAATAAACTGGACACTGGGTTCTTCCGTTCCCATCCAGATGTGAATCAACTGGACACCGGGTTCTTCCGTTCCCATCCAGATGTGAATCAACTGGACACTGGGTTCGTCCGGTTTTTAATGAAGACCAAGATCATATTTCTGTATGAATTGTAGCGGTATCGTTGTCCATAATTGTTTCAAGACAACTGGGAACTGGAAAAAAACCAAGGTCAAATAATGACGTCAGTGATCTTCAGGTCGGAAAGTCAGAGCTCTAGAAAGATGGTCGAGTTTCCAACTTGGAATTCAAGAGTTGGATGACCGTGCGAAACAATTTTTCCCCAGTTGTAGCTCCAAGTTGTCTTGAACGCACTGACGTCGGACGCCGGCAATATCCAAGTTCCCGAATTCCGAGTTCCCAGTTGTTTTGAATGCGCCATTACTACCTCAACTGGCCGGTGTGATTTATTTGAGAGGACCGAATGTATACGCTTTCGTCGTCAGGATACGTTGACACTTCAAGGCCGTATCCGTACTGGATGCATCTTTGACTACCTCTGGAAGTGGTCAGGAAGAGCTAATCACAATCAGAATGTGGCCAAGATCAGGACAACGGACGCATGTTAGAACCAAGTATAAACAGGGCTGAAGGTGGATAATAAGACCTGTGTGAGTTAAGCTACAAGGGTTATAATATAAAATATCCCTTATGCTGCGTTGATAAAATATAATAAATATACATCTCAGAAAGGATAAATACATTAAATGTATTTTTGGTTAAATGTTTGTGTGACGTTATTTGTTTTCCCTTTAACACACTGGCAGGAGGGAGAGAGAAGTATTACTACTAACTAGTAACTGGTTACTGGTAAAGTCACGACTCATGTTGCTAACTAGTAACTGGTATCCTTGTGGTAAAGTCACGACTCATGTTGCTAACTAGTAACTGGTATCCCTGTGGTAAAGTCACGACTCATGTTGCTAACTAGTAACTGGTATCCCTGTGGTAAAGTCACGACTCATGTTGCTAACTAGTAACTGGTATCCTTGTGGTAAAGTCACGACTCATGTTGCTAACTAGTAACTGGTATCCCTGTGGTAAAGTCACGACTCATGTTGCTAACTAGTAACTGGTATCCTTGTGGTAAAGTCACAACTCATGTTGCTAACTAGTAACTGGTATCCTTGTGGTAAAGTCACGACTCATGTTGCTAACTAGTAACTGGTATCCTTGTGGTAAAGTCACAACTCATGTTGCTAACTAGTAACTGGTATCCCTGTGGTAAAGTCACGACTCATGTTGCTAACTAGTAACTGGTATCCCTGTGGTAAAGTCACGACTCATGTTGCTAACTAGTAACTGGTATCCCTGTGGTAAAGTCACGACTCATGTTGCTAACTAGTAACTGGTATCCTTGTGGTAAAGTCACCTTACATTTAATCCCAATGCTACTGCTGAACTTGACCGCCCCCTAGGGGAACATGGCAGGATGGACACGTTCAGGTTTAGAAGGTGTAGAAACAGATGTGCTGTGGTTTGATGACATTGTAGGTGTCGTTTCTGCTTCTCGTGAGGGTAAATGCCAGTATTGTTACTGATTATGAGAGTGTGGTCAGTGCTAAGGGTTTCATGGGCGTCACTGGACATAACTAATCCTTTACCTACATCATCTCTCTCTTAATTTCTCTCTCATCTTCTTTCTTTCCATCTCTGCTCCCTTTAAACTCCTTAATTTGTCTATCCTTCACCCCCCCCCCCCCTCATGTCTCTCCTTCACCCCCCCCGTGCTTCTACACCTGCATTGCTTGCTGTTTGGGGTTTTAGGCTGGGTTTCTGTACAGCACTTTGTGACATCGGCTGATGTAAGAAGGGCTTTATAAATAAATTTGATTGATTGATTGATGTCCAATCTTTAGTCCTAGTAGGTGGGGCTCCTGTCCCAGTGGGTGTGGCAGGGCGTGGTCCTAGTTCTGCTGCACCAGGCGTCGGTAGTGTGGCATGATGGTGCTCTCAGGCAGGTACAGAGCCATCTCCAGGGCAACAAGGATAGTGAACTCAAACGGGATCAACTCTCGCCGACTGATACGGAAACGCTCCTCCAGTTTCTGCAGCAGAAGAGTTTAGAAGAGAGAGGAGAGACGAGAGCGAGATAAGAGAGAGAAGAGAGAAGATAGAGAAGAGAGGAGAGAGGGGAGGGAAAGAAGAGAGAGGAGAGAGTGAAGAGAGAGAGAAGAGAGAAGAGAGAGAGAAGAGAGAGAGACAGAGAGAAAGAAAGAGGGGAAATGAGAGAGAAGAGAGATAGAGGGAAAGTGACAGAGGGAGAGAGGAAGAGAGAGAGAGAGAGAGAGAGAGTGAGAGAGGGAGAGAGAGGGGGAGAGCGAGGGAGAGAGAGAGAGGGAGAGGGGGAGAGAGAGAGGGAAGAGAGGGGAGAGAGAGAGAAGAGAGAGGAGAGAGGAGAGTTAGGAGAGTGAGAGAGGGAAGAGAGGGGAGAGAGAGAGAGAAGAGAGAGGAGAGAGGAGAGTTAGGAGAGTGAGAGAGGGAAGAGAGGGGAGAGAGAGAGGGAGAGGGAGAGGGGGAGAGAGAGAGGGAAGAGAGAGAGAAGAGAGGGGAGAGAGAGAGAGAGAGAGATGGAGGAAAACAGAGGATGACTTTAAGGGCTATTAAAGAGCTATGAGTTATTCTCTAGTACATAATGCACTACTTTTGTCCAGAGCCACGTAGTAAATTGGGTGCCATTTTTGATTTGCCATTAGATATCAGTCAATTCAATTCAAGGGGCTTTATTGGTGTGGGAAACATGTTAACAAAGCAAGGGGCTTTATTGGCATGGGAAACATGTTAACATTGCCAAAGCAAGGGGCTTTATTGGCATGGGAAACATGTTAACATTGCCAAAGCAAGGGGCTTTATTGGCATGGGAAACATGTTAACATTGCCAAAGCAAGGGGCTTTATTGGCATGGGAAACATGTTAACATTGCCAAAGCAAACATGTTAACATTGCCAAAGCAAGGGGCTTTATTGGCGTGGGAAACATGTTAACATTGCCAAAGCAAGGGGCTTTATTGGTGTGGGAAACATGTTAACATTGCCAAAGCAAGGGGCTTTATTGGTGTGGGAAACATGTTAACATTGCCAAAGCAAGGGGCTTTATTGGCGTGGGAAACATGTTAACATTGCCAAAGCAAGGGGCTTTATTGGCGTGGGAAACATGTTAACATTGCCAAAGCAAGGGGCTTTATTGGCGTGGGAAACATGCTAACATTGCCAAAGCAAGGGGCTTTATTGGCATGGGAAACATGTTAACATTGCCAAAGCAAGGGGCTTTATTGGCGTGGGAAACATGCTAACATTGCCAAAGCAAGGGGCTTTATTGGCATGGGAAACATGTTAACATTGCCAAAGCAAGTGAAGTAGACAATTAACAAAAGTGAAATAAACAATAAAAATGAACAGTCTCAGGATCAGTTTCCACACACTACAGGAAGATCTGATGTTTAGCAATATAAACTGTATATATATAAATGAGGGTCAGAGCGGCCATGAGGGTCAGAGGGCCATGAGGGTCAGAGGGCCATGAGGGTCAGAGTGGCCATGAGGGTCAGAGGGGCCATGGGGGTCAGAGGGCCATGGGGGTCAGAGGGGCCATGAGGTCAGAGGGGCCATGAAGGTCAGAGGGGCCATGGGGGTTAGAGGGGTCAGAGGGGCCATGGGGGTCAGAGGGCCATGGGGGTCAGAGGGGCCATGGGGCCATGAGGTCAGAGGGCCATGAGGTCAGAGGGGCCATGAAGGTCAGAGGGGCGATGGGGGTTAGAGGGGTCAGAGGGGCCATGGGGGTCAGAGGGCCATGGGGGTCAGAGGGCCATGGGGGTCAGAGGGGCCATGGGGGTCAGAGGGGCCATGGGGGTCAGAGATGCCATGGGGGTCAGAGAGGTCAGAGGGGCCATGGGGGTCAGAGGGGCCATGGGGGTCAGAGGGGGGAACAGCCTCAGGTAACAAAAGGAAACCCTAAAGAACAGAGAAACATTACTTTTCTCAAATGCCTGTTTTTGGGATTAGAAAGCACTCTGATAGGAGGTTGGTAGTTGAGTCCAGGAGCTTAACGTCCAACAACAAGCTCTCATAACGAAAAACACAGAAAAACAGCCCACATATGCACATAAAGAGATATTGTAATAATACACACGTACATCTATGAGCTGAGTGACGTCCTGCTTCTTGAGGTCGCTGCTGATCTTAGCAGCGAGGAGCACGCAGGCGGCAGACACCAACTTCCTGTTGCGTTTGTTGAGTTGTCCCTGGAGGACCAGCTTCTCAAAGTAAACAAACGCCATCGCCACGGTGACCGGCTGCAGTCCGCAGTCGTCACCCACCGTACGTATCTCCCTTTTCAGACTGGAGGAGAGAGAGAGAGAGAGAGAGAGAGACAGAGAGAGACAGAGAGAGAGAGAGAGAGAGAGAGAGAGAGAGAGAGAGACAGAGAGACATAGAGAGAGAGAGACAGAGAGACAGAGATAGAGAGAGAGAAAGGAGAGAGAGAGAGAGAGAGAAAGAAGAGAGAGAGAGAGAAAGAAGAGAGAGAAAGAGAGAGAGAGAGAGAGAGAGAGAGAGAGAGAGAAAGAGAGGGAGAGAGACAGAGAGAGAGAGAGAGAGAGAGAGAGAGAGAGATATTGATTTAACATGAGTCCACGGGGTTCTATTTTAACAAACTCAACGGCCAATCTAAACGCAGGCGGTGGCGCTATAGGTTCAGCGGTGTGTCCGAAATACTGTTGCTATGTTGATGAATAAACACGTTGTGGGTGTGTCCAGGCTTGACCCCTCACTGGCCAATCAGAACGTGCTCCATGGCGAAATATGTGGATACTTCACGTTGTGTATTTAGTTGTGTATTTAGTTGTGTATTTTTTTTGTCTTTTATGTGTTGCCTCGGAAACAACTCCAATTCCAATGTTAGAAACAAAACATATAAAATGTAGACGTCTTTGCTAAATATGTTAACTATGTTCTTAGTAATGTTATTGGCTTCAATAGCATTCACACTGATACAGGGGCCAGGACTACTATAAAATGCATTATGGCTGAGCATGGACATGCCAGACATTGTCAATAAGAAAAATGTAAATTAATTATTGATGAGGTCTAAAAAAAATAATAATTTTGAAACGACTCAAACTATAGAGTTTTTTTTTTATACACACATCCATACTGTTCACAGTAGCAGGACAACGATCCTGTATGAACAGAGAGAGAGAGAGAACGTCCTCTCCCCATTCTACTGCTCCCCAATAGGCCTGTGGTTTATCAACATAATTGGAAACATTTTACAGATCAGACTGCATTCACATCTCCAGAAGATTTGAGAAAGTCACGGACGTCCATTGTAACCATAAAACAAGGAAGGTGTAGGAGGGCTTATAGTAGGCCTAAGGGAGGGCTAAGGGAGGGCTTATAGTAGGCCTAAGGGAGGGCTAAGGAAGGGCTTATAGTAGGGCTAAGGGAGGGCTTATAGTAGGGCTAAGGGAGGGCTAAGGAAGGGCTTATAGTAGGCCTAAGGGAGGGCTAAGGGAGGGCTTATAGTAGGCCTAAGGGAGGGCTAAGGGAGGGCTTATAGTAGGCCTAAGGGAGGGCTAAGGGAGGGCTTATAGTAGGCCTAAGGGAGGGCTAAGGGAGGGCTTATAGTAGGCCTAAGGGAGGGCTTATAGTAGGCCTAAGGGAGGGCTAAGGAAGGGCTTATAGTTGGCCTAAGGGAGGGCTAAGGGAGGGCTTATAGTAGGCCTAAGGGAGGGCTAAGGGAGGGCGTATAGTAGGCCTAAGGGAGGGCTTATAGTAGGCCTAAGGGAGAGCTTATAGTTGGCCTAAGGGAGGGCTAAGGGAGGGCTTATAGTTGGCCTAAGGGAGGGCTAAGGAAGGGCTTATAGTTGGCCTAAGGGAGGGCTAAGGGAGGGCTTATAGTAGGCCTAAGGGAGGGCTAAGGGAGGGCTTACAGTAGGCCTAAGGGAGGGCTAAGGGAGGGCTAAGGGAGGGCTTATAGTAGGCCTAAGGGAGGGCTAAGGGAGGGCTTATAGTTGGCCTAAGGGAGGGCTAAGGAAGGGCTTATAGTTGGCCTAAGGGAGGGCTAAGGGAGGGCTTATAGTAGGCCTAAGGGAGGGCTAAGGGAGGGCTTACAGTAGGCCTAAGGGAGGGCTAAGGGAGGGCTTATAGTAGGCCTAAGGGAGGGCTAAGGGAGGGCTTATAGTAGGCCTAAGGGAGGGCTAAGGAAGGGCTTAAAGTAGGGCTAAGGGAGGGCTAAGGGAGGGCTTATAGTAGGCCTAAGGGAGGGCTAAGGAAGGGCTTATAGTAGGGCTAAGGGAGGGCTTATAGTAGGGCTAAGGGAGGGCTAATGAAGGGCTAATAGTAGGGCTAAGGGAGGGCTAAGGAAGGGCTTATAGTAGGGCTAAGGGAGGGCTTATAGTAGGGCTAAGGGAGGGCTTATAGTAGGCCTAAGGGAGGGCTAAGGAAGGGCTTATAGTAGGGCTAAGGGAGGGCTTATAGTAGGGCTAAGGGAGGGCAAAGGGAGGGCAAAGGGAGGGCTTATAGTAGGACTAAGGGAGGGCTAAGGGAGGGCTTATAGTAGGACTAAGGGAGGGCTAAGGGAGGGCTTATAGTAGGGCTAAGGGAGGGCTAAGGGAGGGCTTATAGTAGGGCTAAGGGAGGGCTAAGGAAGGGCTTATAGTAGGGCTAAGGAAGGGCTTATAGTAGGGCTAAGGGAGGGCTAAGGGAGGGCTTATAGTAGGACTAAGGGAGGGCTAAGGAAGGGCTTATAGTTGGCCTAAGGGAGGGCTAAGGGAGGGCTTATAGTAGGCCTAAGGGAGGGCTAAGGGAGGGCGTATAGTAGGCCTAAGGGAGGGCTTATAGTAGGCCTAAGGGAGAGCTTATAGTTGGCCTAAGGGAGGGCTAAGGGAGGGCTTATAGTTGGCCTAAGGGAGGGCTAAGGAAGGGCTTATAGTTGGCCTAAGGGAGGGCTAAGGGAGGGCTTATAGTAGGCCTAAGGGAGGGCTAAGGGAGGGCTTACAGTAGGCCTAAGGGAGGGCTAAGGGAGGGCTAAGGGAGGGCTTATAGTAGGCCTAAGGGAGGGCTAAGGGAGGGCTTATAGTTGGCCTAAGGGAGGGCTAAGGAAGGGCTTATAGTTGGCCTAAGGGAGGGCTAAGGGAGGGCTTATAGTAGGCCTAAGGGAGGGCTAAGGGAGGGCTTACAGTAGGCCTAAGGGAGGGCTAAGGGAGGGCTTATAGTAGGCCTAAGGGAGGGCTAAGGGAGGGCTTATAGTAGGCCTAAGGGAGGGCTAAGGAAGGGCTTAAAGTAGGGCTAAGGGAGGGCTAAGGGAGGGCTTATAGTAGGCCTAAGGGAGGGCTAAGGAAGGGCTTATAGTAGGGCTAAGGGAGGGCTTATAGTAGGGCTAAGGGAGGGCTAATGAAGGGCTAATAGTAGGGCTAAGGGAGGGCTAAGGAAGGGCTTATAGTAGGGCTAAGGGAGGGCTTATAGTAGGGCTAAGGGAGGGCTTATAGTAGGCCTAAGGGAGGGCTAAGGAAGGGCTTATAGTAGGGCTAAGGGAGGGCTAAGGGAGGGCTTATAGTAGGGCTAAGGGAGGGCAAAGGGAGGGCAAAGGGAGGGCTTATAGTAGGACTAAGGGAGGGCTAAGGGAGGGCTTATAGTAGGACTAAGGGAGGGCTAAGGGAGGGCTTATAGTAGGGCTAAGGGAGGGCTAAGGGAGGGCTTATAGTAGGGCTAAGGGAGGGCTAAGGAAGGGCTTATAGTAGGGCTAAGGAAGGGCTTATAGTAGGGCTAAGGGAGGGCTAAGGGAGGGCTTATAGTAGGACTAAGGGAGGGCTAAGGGAGGGCTTATAGTAGGACTAAGGGAGGGCTAAGGGAGGGCTTATAGTAGGGCTAAGGGAGGGCTAAGGGAGGGCTTATAGTAGGGCTAAGGGAGGGCTTATAGTAGGCCTAACGGAGGGCTAAGGGAGGGCTTATAGTAGGACTAAGGGAGGGCTAAGGGAGGGCTTATAGTAGGCCTAAGGGAGGGCTAAGGGGGGGCTTATAGTAGGCCTAAGGGAGGGCTAAGGGAGGGCTTATAGTAGGCCTAAGGGAGGGCTAAGCGAGGGCTTATAGTAGGCCTAAGGGAGGGCTAAGGGAGGGCTTATAGTAGGCCTAAGGGAGGGCTAATGGAGGGCTTATAGTAGGCCTAAGGGAGGGCTTATAGTAGGCCTAAGGGAGGGCTTATAGTAGGCCTAAGGGAGGGCTAAGGGAGGGCTTATAGTAGGCCTAAGGGAGGGCCTTCGTAGGCCTAAGGGAGGGCTAAGGGAGGGCTTATAGTAGGCCTAAGGGAGGGCTAAGGGAGGGCTTATAGTAGGCCTAAGGGAGGGCTAAGGGAGGGCTTATAGTAGGCCTAAGGGAGGGCTAAGGGAGGGCTTATAGTAGGCCTAAGGGAGGGCTAAGGAAGGGCTTATAGTAGGGCTAAGGGAGGGCTAAGGGAGGGCTTATAGTAGGCCTAAGGGAGGGCTTATAGTAGGGCTAAGGGAGGGCTTATAGTAGGCCTAAGGGAGGGCTTATAGTAGGCCTAAGGGAGGGCTTATAGTAGGCCTAAGGGAGGGCTTATAGTAGGCCTAAGGGAGGGATTATAGTAGGCCTAAGGGAGGGCTTATAGTAGGGCTAAGGGAGGGCTTATAGTAGGGCTAAGGGAGGGCTTATAGTAGGCCTAAGGGAGGGCTTATAGTAGGCCTAAGGGAGGGCTTATAGTAGGGCTAAGGGAGGGATTATAGTAGGCCTAAGGGAGGGCTTATAGTTGGCCTAAGGGAGGGCTTATAGTAGGCCTAAGGGAGGGCTTATAGTTGGCCTAAGGGAGGGCTTATAGTAGGGCTAAGGGAGGGCTAAGGGTGGGCTTATAGTAGGCCTAAGGGAGGGCTAAGGGAGGGCTTATAGTAGGCCTAAGGGAGGGCTTATAGTAGGCCTAAGGGAGGGCTAAGGGAGGGCTTATAGTAGGCCTAAGGGAGGGCTAAGGGAGGGCTTATAGTAGGCCTAAGGGAGGGCTAAGGGAGGGCGTATAGTAGGCCTAAGGGAGGGCTAAGGAAGGGCTTATAGTAGGGCTAAGGGAGGGCTAAGCGAGGGCTTATAGTAGGCCTAAGGGAGGGCTTATAGTAGGACTAAGGGAGGGCTTAATGTAGGCCTAAGGGAGGGCTTATAGTAGGCCTAAGGGAGGGCTTATAGTAGGCCTAAGGGAGGGCTTATAGTAGGCCTAAGGGAGGGATTATAGTAGGCCTAAGGGAGGGCTAAGGGAGGGCTTATAGTAGGGCTAAGGGAGGGCTTATAGTAGGCCTAAGGGAGGGCTTATAGTAGGCCTAAGGGAGGGCTTATAGTAGGCCTAAGGGAGGGAATATAGTAGGCCTAAGGGAGGGCTAAGGGAGGGCTTATAGTAGGCCTAAGGGAGGGCTTATAGTAGGGCTAAGGGAGGGCTAAGGGAGGGCTAATAGTAGGCCTAAGGGAGGGCTTATAGTAGGCCTAAGGGAGGGCTAAGGGAGGGTTTATAGTAGGCCTAAGGGAGGGCTTATAGTAGGCCTAAGGGAGGGCTAAGGGAGGGCTTATAGTAGGCCTAAGGGAGGGCTAAGGGAGGGCTTATAGTAGGCCTAAGGGAGGGCTAAGGGAGGGCTTATAGTAGGGCTAAGGGAGGGCTAAGGGAGGGTTTTGAACACAAGAAACATAAAAAACAAGCCTTTTAATTTCTATATTTTTTTTTACAGGTTACAGATAACTTCTAAATACGAGGTTGACTGTATTCACCGAGGATCTCACCTCTCGTCTCCTGATGGGCCCGGACCCGTAGCCGACATCCTGGAGGGGGTTTTACGTACGTCTTAAACGGAACCTGATTGGTTAAAATAATGTGGGTTTGTCCACAACGCAGAGATAAAAAGGGAATGTCAGCTCACTGGTTAAACTCCTCTCAAACTTAATGTTTTAATAAAGCTTCGGTGATTAAGATTTATTTCCAAGCGGTCTCAGGAGTTAGACCTTTTAATCGACAGTCTTGAAAAGCCTTGAGAGGAGAGGAAGCTGGGCTTAGTTTTAAATCAAATAAAACAAAATGGTGGTGGGGGCAGTTTCTAAATACGAAGTATACAGGCATCAAAAATAGGCTACTCTTGTTCTATGTGCATTGTGGGTAGTGTGCGTCACGGCTGCACAGGATGCTGCCCGCTGTCTAAATTCATGATATAACAAAACTGCGTTCTCTAAAACCAGATTTTGGTTAAATATCATCGCTGCCTGAAATTAACACATTGGATCATATTTTTAAGGACCTAAAAATATTTCCAGCCACCCATCTGAGCGCAACCTGATATAAGACAGGTACATTACCAAGCCTGGCGTTAAGGGCTGGAAAATGCCCGTTTTTTTTTACAAGACGAAATTAACAAACTAACGTTGGTTTGACATTAGCACCGCCTTAACACCACCTGGACATACAGCCCTATATGTATATAAATAATAATAATTAATATAATATTATATATATATATATAATAAAAAAATGTTTCCTTTGGTCATGGATGTGGTTATACTTTCCATGTCAATAAGAGGGGAAGAGAGAGGGTGAGAGGGAGAGGCGAGAGGGGTGGAAGAGAGGGTGAGAGGGAGAGGAAGAGAGGGTGAGGGAGAGAGGGAAAAGAGAGGGTGAGGGAGAGAGGGGGGAAGAGAGGGTGAGGGAGAGAGGGAAAAGAGAGGGTGAGGGAGAGAGGGAAAAGAGAGGGTGAGGAAGAGAGGGAGAGGGAGAGGTGAGAGGGGTGGAAGAGAGGGTGAGAGGGAGAGGAAGAGAGGGTGAGGGAGAGAGGGAAAAGAGAGGGTGAGGGAGAGAGGGAGAGGGAGAGGCGAGAGGGGTGGAAGAGAGGGTGAGAGGGAGAGGAAGAGAGGGTGAGGGAGAGAGGGAAAAGAGAGGGTGAGGGAGAGAGGGAAAAGAGAGGGTGAGGGAGAGAGGGAGAGGGAGAGGCGAGAGGGGAAGAAGAGAGGGTGAGAGGGAGAGTAAGAGAGGGTGAGGGAGAGAGGGAAAAGAGAGGGTGAGGGAGAGAGGGAAAAGAGAGGGTGAGGGAGAGAGGGAGAGGGGGGAAGAGAGGGTGAGGGAGAGAGGGAGAGGGGGGAAGAGAGAGGGTGAGACGGAGAGAGGAAGAAGAGAGAGGGTGAGAGCAAGAGGGAGAGAAGGAGAGGGGTGGAAGAGAGAGGGTGAGAGCGAGAGGGGGAGAGGGGCGGAAGAGAGAGGGAGAGAGCAAGAGAGAGGGAAGAGAGAGTGAGAGGGAGAGAGAGAGGGGGGGTGGAAGAGAGAGGGTGAGAGGAAAAGCGGAAGAGAGGGAGAAGACAGAGGGAGGGAGGGAGGGAGGGAGGGAGGGAGGCAGGGAGGGAGGGAGGGAGGGAAGAAGAGGGAGGGAGGGAAGAAGAGGGAGGTAGGGAGGGAGGGAGGGGAGAGAAGGAAAGATGGAGGGAGAGAGAGAGAGAGAGAGAGGAGGGAGAGAGGGAGGGGGAAGAGAGGGAGGGAGAGGAGATGGGGAGAGAGAGAAGGAGGGGAAGAGAGAGGGTGAGAGGGAGAGGAAGAGAGGGAGGGGGGGAAGAGAGAGAGGGGGGAGGGAGGGGGTGTTGGGAAAAGAGAAAGACAAAACATCTATGGAAATGACACACACACACACACACACACACACACACACACACACACACACACACACACACACACACACACACACACACACACACACTACAGTAGCATACCTCCTGATCTTGCTGAGTGTCAGCTTGACTTGAGGAAACTTCTCTTTAAAAGTCTCGTTCATGTCCTTCTTCAGATCAGACGGCTTCACGTACTCTATCACTGTTGTCTAGAGGGGGGAGAGAGAGGGGGAGGAGAGAGGGAGAGAGGGGGAGAGAGAGGGAGGGAGGGGGAGATAGAGGGAGGGAGGGAGGGAGGGGGAGAGAGAGGGAGGGAGGGGGAGAGAGAGGGAGGGAGTGGGAGAGAGAGGGAGGGAGGGGGAGAGAGAGAGAGGGAGCGAGAGGAGATGGGGAGAGAGAGGAGGGGAAGAGAGAGAGGGAGCGAGAGGAGATGGGGAGAGAGAGAAGGAGGGGAAGAGAGAGAAAGAGGGGAAGAGAGAGAGGGAGAAACTATTCATTAATTTCTCTATAACGTTTTAAAATGTGGCCCAGTAAAAGAAAGTCCATAATGGTATCTAATAACAATGGTAGCTTTACATGAATGGACTGCTGCACACTGTGTATATTAGTCAAATATACCTTTACATTATTTATGGTTATAAATATTTATTCACAGTAGACAGTCTGCTAGAGGCCATTCCATACAGTCTGGGAAGTTTACTCCACTCCAAAGCACCTGTCGACAAAGACAAGGCCAAGACAGCTGTCTAGTGATTAGAACCCTGTCTAGTGATTAGAACCCTGTCTAGTGATTAGAACCCTGTCTAGTGATTAGAACCCCATCTAGTGATTAGAACACTGTGTAGTGATTAGAATCCTGTGTAGTGATTAGAACACGGTCTAGTGATTAGAACCCTGTCTAGTGATTAGAACCCTGTCTAGTGATTAGAACCCTGTCTAGTGATTAGAACCCTGTCTAGTGATTAGAACCCTGTCTAGTGATTAGAACCATGTCTAGTGATTAGAACCTTGTCTAGTGATTAGAACACTGTCTAGTGATTAGAACCCCGTCTAGCGATTAGAACTCTGTCTAGTGATTAGAACCCTGTCTAGTGATTAGAACCCTGTCTAGCTGCTCTGGAGAATAACAGTGTAGAGATCAAAGGGAACCACCCTGTCCGGCAGGGCTACAGGTTAAATGTTGAAAGTAGTTCCCACAGGTCAATAAGCAGTTGACTGAGGAGTTAAAGAGATTTCCCCCATGATGTGACTATAAACCTAAACCCTTTTTTAGGACCCTGTCTTTCAAAGAGAATTCGTAAAAATCCAAATAACTTCACAGATCTTCATTGTAAAGGGTTTGAACACTGTTTCCCAATGCTTGTTCAATGAACCATGAACAATTAATGAACGGTCGTTAAGACACTAACAGCTTACAGACGGAAGGCAAGTAAGGTCACAGTTAGGTAAACTTAGGACACTAAAGAGGCCTTTCTACTGACTGAAAAACACCAAAAGAAAGATGCCCAGGGTCCCTGCTCATCTGCGTGAACGTGCCTTAGGCATGCTGCAAGGAAGCATGAGGACTGCAGATGTGGCCAGGGCAATAAATTGCAATGTCCGTACAGTGAGATGCCTAAGACAGCACTACAAGGAGACAGGATGGACAGCTGATCATCCTCACAGCT